>NC_056746.1:89384010-89416510 GCF_019279795.1 Protopterus annectens | reverse complement strand
CAGCGGTGACAGAGAGTCACCCTGGAACATCCTCATTTAAATTTTTATCCCTAGAATAATAATTTGTCCTTTATCGTGGCTTAATTATACAGTGGTCTGTCACTCTTTCATGGCCACTGTGATGTAGTTGATCATTGTAGGGTGCGTCACATACATTTTTAAGCACTCTTTTTTCCATGAATGTGGGATACTATCAAATGCTTTTTATAATTAGTAAACTACATCATGTCTTAAGTGGAGTACGGTATGTTTTTTTTTTCTGATATAAGGCTGTGACGAAGGTCGGCCCTCAACATTTTTTGGATCTTTAACATTTCATGGTGTTGGAATCATGCTGTTTGTACAAAGGACCTGAGTTTCGTACATTTATCGTATATCTGGTTGTGACGAATGTTGGCCTGCTTTCCTTCTCAGCATGTATAGTTTTTATGTTGTTAATTGACGGCTAGAGGCCATTTGATCTGTTATCCCTTTGTGTCGTCCATGAGCCTTTTGCTAGTGAAGAACTATTGGTTTCTTTGGGGAAACTGTAAGCTTCAGGTGCTGTGTGCTTTCACGGACATGTTAATGGGATAATCTATATTTTTGGCAGTTAGTGGCTGTCTATTTGGCTCATTTCATATTGGCTCGTCATAGTATGGACAATTTTGTATTAAACATAACCGTTTAAATGTTATGTTTGAACTACTGCTTGGACATATACTATACTGGACATTAAATCAGTTGGATTCATAACTGGAAGTTATAGCAGACAACTTCTTGTCATGATTGACTGTTACTCACTGACGACCTACTGTGGAAGATTTTACACTCTGCTTCACCTGGAGAGAATAAAGAAATAAGAAACTGTTTCTCTGATCTTTCCAGCATGTACTGTTTGCACCAGCTGGCTTTTCATGGCTTGTGTATTATTTACTGACAAACCATTTTGGAAAAATGTATTCGTGGTCCTTTTTTATGATAACAAAGGAAGGAATGACTATTTAGACCTCACTTGTGTGTTCGTCAGATTCCCTATATAGGGTTCTGTATTTTTTCACTACTGGATATCTTTTTACCAGCTTGGACATTTTGATATTGGATTGTGGCCTACTTGCTGTGATCAATGTGGCAATATATGTTTTACGTGTTTATAATGGTCAGCCATTTCCTTCTATGAACTGATTTCATTCAAAACGGAGAAGATTTCAGAGACATGTAAGTCGTATTATCACAATGAAACAATTCTAACGATTTCAACTGATACTTATACTCAAGTGTGTTCTTGGACTAATTACATATGTGTTTTTGGTTCATGTTTATGATATTGCATCATTATATGGAAATGCCGAATAATGGCTGTTTTTTTTAATGATACCCAAGAATTACGGGGATTATATGTCATTTTTGTCTTTCATAAATGAACACTTTTTGATGGTCAATTTTTTGTTCTGTCTAGATAGACAATTGTTGTCTGCCCTGAATATTGTTTATGTTCACTAGGAACCTACAGGCAGAGTTGTTGAACTGTTAAAATCCAAAACCATCGGCTCATAGATTAGTCTGTAAGGTCTAGAGCGAGGTCTAGTCTTGATATTTTTTTTGTAAGAAACCTCACTCTAAACATTTGAGTTTGTGAGCATTGTTCTTTATTAAAGACAAATAGGATCAGGGCAAATACATCTTGCCTGCACAGGGAATTGAACATACTTTTTGGTATAATCTTGTTTGTATTTCTGCACTTGTATTATTTCTGCACTGTTGCCTTATGACCTCAAACATATTTTTGTTCTGCATATTAACATTATCTCCCCCACTCAATCATTAGCCGGGGGTTTAAGCCCCACTCAGTTCGTTATGCTCACTTTGCACTCCACCCGTACCCAGTACATTCTATATTTATCTTTAGCCAAAAAACACTTCCATATTTACTCCTCAATTGAGCTTTACCGCTGATACTCTCCACCCCTCTACTCACCTACCTTCTTAATCTCACATTCTAACCCAAAGCAACCATGCCACTAGGTAATGCTGTTGTAATCCTCACCTGCTCTATTCTAGCTTATATTACATCCTACCAAACAGCTACAGTCATAACCCCCAACCATTTCCACTGCACTCTCTCATCAACTTCCTTCAAACACTTACTGCATAATTTCATTACCCCAATCACAAACTACCTCCTCCCAGCACAACTACTCAATTACCAAACACCCACCACATTTGAACACAAAATATCCATAAAATATAACAATTGTTTTACTGCATATATAAAACATAATCTCAACACTCTCTCTAAACTTGCTCTCAATGGAGATGTGCACTCCAATCCTGGACCCACAATCACCAACATCTCTATATACCCCCTTCCAACCAACTCCCCCATCAACCAAAAACCCAAATTACCTCCTCATTATGTCTCTTAACATCAGAAGCATCTGTAATAACATCCAAGACCTCCATGCCTACATAAGCCCCTACTCCCCTGACATACTTATCTTAACTGAATCGTGGCTCAAACCTCACATCAAAAACGAGGAAATACTTTCACCTGGATACAACATCCTCCATAAGGACAGACTATCCAGAAAAGGAGGAGGCATGGCACTGTTGTACAAATGCCACCTCAATATCCATATTCTTATCAGATCAGCTCCCCAGTTTGACAAAGAAGAAATACTTTACATCACCCTCAAATTAAACTCTAACAAATCAGTCAATATTATAGGATGCTGTTTCCCACCAGGCCAAAATGTACCTCCCCTTGAAAACCTACTAGACTTGGCCAATCTCTCCCTACCCCAAGAAACTATCATCCTCGGGATTTTAACATCAATTGGCTATCCTGCAACAGCAACCACACAACCCTCCACCTAAATCTCCATGGTTTCTCTCAGCTAATACAGCCCCCCACTAGGATCAATAAAAACCCTAATAATAACACCATTCTTGACTGGGTCTTAGTTAAAGCCCCTCACACCTACCTAGCAAGCTGTTTACCTGACTCCCTTAGTGACCATTCCTCAACCTTCCTACTAAAAAATCTCATTAATGTTTGCAAACTCATTATCCACAGACTTATTTGCAACAAAGCTAATTTTAACCCCAACTCCTTCACCTCCTCCCTCCAGAATGCAAACTGGTCACCTCTAAAATACCTCATCCTAGATGAAGCAGTCCATTTCTTTAACAGTTCCTTCCTCAACATCCTTAACTCCAATGCCCCCCCCCGAGAAACACCAGAATCAGAATTAAGAGCTCTGCCTGGCTACAAAAAAGCACCAGGGACTTTATGAAAACCAGGGATAAAACATGGGAACGCTGGCGCATTACTAAAAAACCCTCAGATAGGCAACTCTTCCTTGAACTATGTAACAAGGTCAAAAAGCAAGTAAAAGCAGACAAAGCCCTTTTCTATCAGATGTCCCTAAACTCCTCCCAAAACAACCCCAAGCAATTTAGGTCCACAATTAATTCTATACTCTGCCCAGGAAAAGTAAGCACCCCCCTACCAACCACCCCTCTCTCCACCAGTAGCATTGCTGATTCCTTCAATAAACACTTCACAGAATCCGTTCTATCCCTAACAAAAAATCACTTCCCTACACAAATTCATCCCTCACCCAGCCCAAAACCACCCTCCCTTCCTTCTTTCTCTCCACAGTACCCACCTCTTACATAAAAAGACTTCTGACAAAACTAAAACCCACAAAACTAGCAGCCAACTACCTACCTGCTGAATACCTAAAGATAGCAGCTTATGTCCTAGCTTATCCTATTTCCATATTAATCAACCGCTCCATATCTGAATCCTATACCCACACTATGGAAAATATCACACACCATTCCCCTCTACAAAGGTGGCCCCTCCACTGACCTCTCCAACTACCACCCCACTGCCATCCTCTTCCCCTCTCTCCAAGATACTGGAAAAATGCATCAACTCACAGGTCTCCAAACTCCTCCTTAACAATATCCTCCTCTCCAATACCCAGCATGGTTTCAGACCACACCACAGCATGACAACAGCTCTCCTCTCCTTCACCAACACTATCATCAATCACACAAATAGTGGCCTCCTCTCCTCTGCTGTATTTCTGGATCTATCTAAAGCCTTTGACATTGTGTCACACAATCTGTTACTCTCTGCTCTATCCGCCCTCTCTTTGTCCACACCAGCCCCAAACTGGTTCCACAGCTATCAGTCAGTCATCTGGGACAACAATCTATCCCCTCGCCTCCCTCTTACTCTCAGGGTTCCCCAAGGCTCCATCCTTGGCCCCACACTTTGCTCCCTTTTCACCAACAACCTGCACACTGCCACCAAACATGCCTCTCTCATACAGTACGCAGATGATTCCACCCTCATCTGCTCAGCCCCAACTCTAACAGAACTCCAACAGATCACCCAAGAATCTTTCTCTTCAGTTGAAAGCTGGCTATCTAATGCCCAGCTCCTCCTCTATCCAAATATAACCAAACTCCTCATCTTCCAATCCTCCATTTCACCAACTGTCCACACAAGACTACTTGGTGTACAGCTAGACAATAATTTCAAATGTGACACCCACATATCACTAACAATAAAAAAAGTTCACAAAAAACTGGGTGCCTTGTACAGAAGCTGCCAATACCTCACCAAACAAGCTAGAATTTCTATAGCCAATTCCCAACTAATCTCCACCCTACTCTATGCATCACCCATACTTACAAATCCTAGACAGTCAGACCTACAAATACACCAACTCGAAGTCTGCTACAATAAAATCATAAAATTGGCCACTGGTACCTCTTACCGCAGCCACCACTGTGTCTCCCTTAGAGACCTTGACTGGCTTGAACTCCCACAACTCCTACGCCAAACTCAACTCACTTTAGCTCATAAACTGGTAAAACACCCTCTCCGAATCCCATCGCTCCGTACAATTCTGCAACCCTACCACTCTTGCAGACCACTACGCTCCTGCAACAAAAATCTACTCCAGGTCACCAAAGCCAAAAACTCAGCAGGTGGAGCACTATTTTCCTGCGCTATATACAACCTCTGGAACAACCTTCCCACTACCATAACTACCCTTCCTTCCTGCAGTCTTTTTAAGACTGCACTTAAATCTCACCTAAATTCTCACTGGCTTTGTCCTTGTCTAAACCCCATCTAATAAATCCCCTTTTAACCTTTCTCTCCTTGTCCCAGATTTGGATAGAGTACCCCCCTCTATCACTATAAAACTGAACTGAAGATACAATTCCATGATAGGAAATAAGATAGAAAGATAATGCTGGCAACTAACATGCTGCAATGTTTTCAGTTTATTACGATGAAAATCAGTTATTAGGTTGAATATCATTTCAAGTATAATATTATTTGTTTAACAACTTTTTTGGTCCTCAAGACTAATTTGTACTCTAAGTAATTTGAATGTTTCTAACACCATGAATTGTTCTGTTTAATGTACATATGCTTGTTAATTAAAGAATATATTTGTAATTTTTGGAGTTTTTCTCCCTGGGCTTCTGCCTAGTCAGACTTTCCCAGTAAAGAAACGTAAATAAATAAATAAATAATCAATCTATGCCATACTTAGATTCTTGCCCTTTTTACAGTTCTCCATTATGACTTTATTTAGCAAAAGATGATCCTTTGTTCCATATGACTTTCTTTTATTATCCTTTTGTTCTATTACCATGATTGAATTTTCTTCTAAATGACTTTGTCAGTATCATTTCCAAAATATAGTTTACACATTGTCAGAAGGCAAGTTATTGGTCTATAATTTTTAGGATAACTTGCAGGTTCACTCTTAAGTAGGAGCATTCTTTTTTCTGTTGTTAACCAGGTTGCTGTCTGTTTGGGGTGACATATAAATAGTTCTTACTCATGGTTAAATCTATGAATGTATGAATACAGACCATGAAAGTGGGGCCTCGTGATTCTTCTGGCTTTCTGGGTTTTAAGCAGGAGGCGTCAAAAAAGTTACCACAGGGATAGCTGGCTTGTGGCAGCCAAGCGTTCATAGCGACGTCGCTTTTTGACCCTTCGATGTCAGCTCTTCCTATCATTGTGAAGCAGAATTCACCAAGCGTTGGATTGTTCACCCACTAATAGCGAGCTTGAGCTGGGTTTATACCATCATGAGACAGATTAGTTTTACCCTAATGATGATTTGTTGCTGAGATAGTAATCCTGCTCAGTATAACAGGAACTGCAGGTTCAAACATTTGGTATACATGTGAATGTCACGCAATTGAGGGCTGGCACGTGGCAGCTAAGGCAGGATCCTCCCAGCCCATGCTCGGGGTGCACTGCCGGCCCATCTCACCCATCCCATTAGGTAGGTTGACTGTGAGCATACCTGGTGGGACCCAAAAAATGGTGGACTATGCCTGGGCATGGCGAAAAAAGAGGAAACTCTGGTGTAAATCCATAGTGGTCCTGACATGCAAATTGGTCATCCTACCTGGGTATAGGGGCAAAAGACTAATTAAACCATCTAGTAGCTGGTTCCCTCTGAAATTTACCTCAGGATAGCTGGCGCTTGGTGGACACAGTTTTATCTGGTATAGTGAGTGATTAGAGGTCTTAGGGCTGAAATGATCTCAACCTATTCTCAAACTTTATGGGTAAGAAGCCTGACTCACTGGCTTGAAGCCAGGCATGGAATGCGAGCACCCAGTTGGCTACTTTTGGTAAGGAGAACTGGCACTGAGGAATGAACCAAATGCTGGGTTAAGTCACCCGATGCTGATGCTCAACAGAACATTTACCATTCATCAGACTAATATGTGAAACTACTAATAGATATGAAGGAAAAGTGTCTGATTATCCCTTGGTTACAATGCTACAGAGAGAGGGTACAGAGGGATTGGACAGGTGGAGATGGAGTATGGTTAAGTAGACATGTGCAAATGAGGTGGAGTGGTTACAAAAGATGGCTAGGGAGGTAGTTCAAATGAATATGGCAGAAAAGGGAGTGGTGGGAATTAAAGAGTGGGATGGCATCAAGGCTGTTTGGAAAATGGAACTCGGGATATAGAGGACATTAAAACAGACAATGGGAGGACTGGACAGAGGAAACAGAAATGGAGATGCAACAGGGCAGAAAGACATAAATGAAGAAGATGGGAAGCAAATACAGTAAGAGATGGTGAGCAGGCCAAACAGAACCAAGGATCGTCAGAAAGAATGAAGTGGAGTGAAAGTAAATGGAAAATAAGAAAGGAACAGATGGAAAGTTGTTAGTTTACTAGCTCAAAGATTCAAAAACAAGAACATCAGTAGCTGAAGTAGAGAGAGACAGTGAGAGAAAGAGGTAGGAAATTCTGTGATAAATCATATGTTTGAAGAGAATCAGTTGGGAGGAAGTTTGAGAAATGAGATAGGATAAAACTTTGAGAAAAACACAGGGACAAAATGTATCAACAGATGATGAGTGTGTACGGTACTGGTGATTAGGCACACAGAAAAAGGGAAAGCAGGGGGCCCACATGTTTTACTATAAATTAAATATAAAAACTGAACACAACCTACAAAGCAGAAACTTTAATGAATAACAAAATAAAATAAAATAAGGTAAGCGCTTTCACGACTCATAGGCTGCTTCATCAGACAATACTAAAGTTAAGGTCATATCCTTATATAGTGCTATGCAATCAAGTGGTACAATTAGGCTTTTAAAAAATAAATACTCATCATAAGCAATAAAAATAGAACTTTATAAAACAATTAATACTAAAGTCCATGTATAATACATAAGTAGATGAATAAATATAGGTTCATAGGTTCATAGGTTCATAGGTTTATACTAGGCTATCTGCCCTAAGGCATTTATAAGCCTAGCCCAAATTATTGTGGCTTACGCCACCCCTTATATGAAAAAATACTGTGCCCATTAGTTTGTTGTGCCTCTGTCCAGCAGTGACCCAGAGATGATTCCCGGGGTAAACCTACGATCTCCCATCCACAGGTCTAGATTTCTCTTGAACAGAGTCAGCGAGGTGCTCTGCCTCACATGGACCGGGAAAAAAGTGTTATTGGTATGATTCATAGGTTCATAGATTAGTACTAAGCTAACTGCTCTTGAGAGCCATTTTAAGCCTAGCCAATTATCCCTTGTGAGACTCAAAGCCTGTATCTTGTGTTTGTAAGGCAAACACCTTAACCATTAGGCCACCCTCCCAACCTTAAAAGTCTATAAAACAGTCATAAATATTTTACAAATTATATAATACATGTTTAATACTTGTGCTTAAGAGGTCATGCTTTTAAAAAAGGTTTCAGGGAAGACATATTATTTAAGCCTGGAAATTTTTTTGCATTAAGTAAAAGAATCCATTTTTGTTCAGCAGCTTCTGTACGATTTTCTAGATCACAAACTCTAATAGTATTATCAATAATTTGTAAAACTAAAAATTTAAAAACGTGATGAATCCATATGCATAACATGAGTAGCTAATGCATTAGTTGCCTTTTTATTTCTAATGTCTCTATTATGATCCAAAATTCTATCATTAAATGACCTATTGGTCTTCCCTACATAATATGCATGACAAATTTAGCAGAAAGTGAAATAGATAGCATTTTCAGTTTTGCAGTCATGCAAGGAGATTTTAAAATGACAAGTGGGATGCGTATAAAAAGCATGACTATAAATATACTTACATGCAGAACAATTTCTACATGAAAAAGTACCTATTCTGTTAGAAGCTGGTCTAGTGGAGTGCATAGATTTGTAACAAAGATGCTGTTTAAGTGATTTATTATTCCTAAAAAAAATGATGGAGTATTACCAAAGATGTTCATAGAATTAGGGATGCCACTTAAAATATTCCGGTGTTTCTTAATAATATTACAATAACTATCAATGTCACTAGAGTATTGTAGGGCCACTCTAAATTTATCTAAAGGTTGAGTTAAAGGTTTAACTATCATTTGTCTATTATTAGTAGTATTTAAAAATGGTTTACATCTATATATTATATGCATAATAATGATACAGATGCCAATAAAGCCCTTACAGATCTTAAATCTGAATTTTTGGAGAGAGGATATTTAGAATGTGACATATACAATATTATTCAAGAAGCATGGACACACAGAACCACTAGATGTAAACCATTTTTAAATACTACTAATAATTCTATGAACATCTTTGGTAATACTCCATCATTTTCTTTTAGGAATAATAAATCACTTAAACAGCATCTTTATGACAAATCTATTCACTCCACTAGACCAACTTCTAACAGAATAGGTACTTTTTTATGTAGAAATTGTTCTGCATGTAAGTATATTTATAGTCATGCTTTTTATATGCATCCCACTTGTCATTTTAAAATCTTCTTGTATCACTATGCTGACTGCAAAACTAAAAATGTTATCTACTTTGCTTTCTGTCAAATTTGTCATGCATATTATGTAGGGAAGACCAATAGGTCATTTAAAGATAACATTTTGGATCATAATAGAGACATTAGAAATAAAAAGGCAACTAATGCATTATCTACTCATGTTATGCATATAGATTCATCACGTTTTCAAATTTTTAGTTTTACAAATTATTGATAAAACTATTAGAGGTGGTGATCTAGAAAATCGTACAGAAGCTGCTGAACAAAAATGGATTCTAGTTTGTTTTCTTTATCTTGTGTTTTGCTTGCATTCTGTTTTAAACAGCATATTAAAACTTCAAAAGAGACCACAGCTCTCTCTGTTCTGAGTCAGGCAGAAATAAGAACTGATTAATTAAGGACTCATTCATAAGACAGAAGAGGTCAGTTAAGGTTAATCACTTGTTAACAGAGGGGGTGGAGCTAGGAACTAAAATTTCTATTTAAGGAGTAAACTAAAACATTTCAGAGCTTTACCAGAAAGGCTCATCCAGACTCTGCTACACTTTGCTGTGAAGGAAAGGTTAGTTTGCTGTTATTTTTTGTATTTCTGTATTGCCTTTCTATATTTTGAATACTGTAGTTTGTTTTCTTTATCTTGTGTTTTGCTTGCATTCTGTTTTAAACAGCATATTAAAACTTCAAAAGAGACCACAGCTCTCTCTGTTCTGAGTCAGGCAGAAATAAGAACTGATTAATTAAGGACTCATTCATAAGACAGAAGAGGTCAGTTAAGGTTAATCACTTGTTAACAGAGGGGTGGAGCTAGGAACTAAAATTTCTATTTAAGGAGTAAACTAAAACATTTCAGAGCTTTACCAGAAAGGCTCATCCAGACTCTGCTACACTTTGCTGTGAAGGAAAGGTTAGTTTGCTGTTATTTTTGTATTTCTGTATTGCCTTTCTATATTTTGAATACTGTAGTTTGTTTTCTTTATCTTGTGTTTTGCTTGCATTCTGTTTTAAACAGCATATTAAAACTTCAAAAGAGACCACAGCTCTTTGTTCTGAGTCAGGCAGAAATAAGAACTGATTAATTAAGGACTCATTCATAAGACAGAAGAGGTCACTTAAGGTTAATCACTTGTTAAGAGGGGGTGGAGCTAGGAACTAAAATTTCTATTTAAGGAGTAAACTAAAACATTTCAGAGCTTTACCAGAAAGGCTCATCCAGACTCTGCTACACTTTGCTGTGAAGGAAAGGTTAGTTTGCTGTTATTTTTGTATTACTGTATTGCCTTTCTATATTTTGAATACTGTAGTTTGTTTTCTTTATCTTGTGTTTTGCTTGCATTCTGTTTTAAACAGCATATTAAAACTTCAAAAGAGACCACAGCTCTCTCTGTTCTGAGTCAGGCAGAAATAAGAACTGATTAATTAAGGACTCATTCATAAGACAGAAGAGGTCAGTTAAGGTTAATCACTTGTTAACAGAGGGGGTGGAGCTAGGAACTAAAATTTCTATTTAAGGAGTAAACTAAAACATTTCAGAGCTTTACCAGAAAGGCTCATCCAGACTCTGCTACACTTTGCTGTGAAGGAAAGGTTAGTTTGCTGTTACTTTTTGTATTTCTGTATTGCCTTTCTATATTTTGAATACTGTAGTTTGTTTTCTTTATCTTGTGTTTTGCTTGCATTCTGTTTTAAACAGCATATTAAAACTTCAAAAGAGACCACAGCTCTCTCTGTTCTGAGTCAAGCAGAATTTTTCCCTCCCTCCCTCCCTCCCACCCATTTAAGTTGTCTTGTTAAATACCACTGTCTTTCTAGTTGCCCGCCTCTTATGTTAATCTGACCATATATCTCATTTCTCTCTACTTTCACTGGCTTATGTGAGTAATCACAAAACCATCACTTTTGAAATCCCACCCCTTCAGTTATTTAAATTTATTGGCCATCCTACAGTATTTCATAGTACCAAAATACAAAAGTAACCACCCCTTTCAGTCCATCTTGCTGTTTTAAAAATAGTAACTCTCCACTAAACCTTAACTTTTTAAACAGGTAAAACTCAAGTTACCTACTTTCACATCTAACTTCTCTAGTGCACACTGCAGAGTGCATTCTTTTCAATCTTACCTTTAAGCATCCCTGTTACTAGCACTTTCTCTAATACCTAAAAGATCATCTCTACTTGACTCCAAGTAGACTTTTCTCTATCTGTTAAACCTAGCACTTGCTCCTACAGTACTTATTACCTTGATACGGCACTCTTATAGATAGCACCACAAAAAGGCAAAACCCCATTTCTCGGTCACCCACATCCCCCGGAATCTCTTTTAAAGTTTTTGTCTAGTCCTTCTAGCATGTCGAGGGATCAGTTGCTAGTGTCCTCTCCTGCTCAGCTGGTGAACCTGGGAATATTGAGGCAATGTTACAATTGCCTCATGTACACAGACAACCCTCTCCTCCTCCCACAAAACACAAATACATGCGAGAGATGCAACTATACGGCCAAACTGGAGGCTGAGCTCTCTCAACATAGGACTGGCAAGACCAGTCAGGAGGAGAAGGTTACCACACACACTATAGACCCAGTCTCACATAGTACCATCACAACCTCAAATCATACACATAAACACACAAAGACATACTTGGCGGCTCTGATCAAAAATCTACCAAAACAGCAGAGGCCACCAAAGCAGACACCCAAACAACCACCACCTCAGAACACAACACCTGCAACACATAGACCTCACAGTCAGAGTGTCAAACAGTCACAGCCCTTAAGGCCAAACACAATGCCAGACACACTAGTCATTGGTGACTCCATAGTCAGACACACTGACGTCCGCTCACCAGACTGAGTAAGGAGAAGGTCACAGTAAGCTGCCTGTCGGGTGCTAGAATCCGCCACATAACGCAAGCACTCAGGTCTCTCAACAGCAGGTACAAATACGACTCAGTCATTGTCCACGCTGGTGTAAACGACCTGAGACATACCTCCTTGGACTACATGAAAAGAGACATTGAGGAGCTCTCTGATTATGTAGCCCAGGCAGGTATGACCCTGACCTTGAGCAGTATCCTACCTTCACCAAGAATGATGCCACAATACAGAGATAAGATGATCAGCTTTAACAATTGGCTTAAACTCTGGTGTCATTCAAAGGGGATCCAATGTCTGTCTGCCTGGGATGACATGCTGGACAAGCCACGCTGCTTCGCAAAGGACGGCTTGCACCTGTCAACCCTGGGATTCCGGATATTGGCAAAGGCTCTTGCCACCCCCATAGTGCCTTTTTTAGGCAAGGCTCAAATTCTAAACCTACCACCCTAGAACACAAAAAAGGAAAAAAACTAAGGGTAATGCTGCTCAATGCCAGAAGTCTAAATCTCAAAATGCACGCACTCGAGGCCCTTCTCAGTATGGAGAACATCGATGTCTGTGCAGTGACAGAAACCTGGTTCAAGGCTCCTGAGAGCACCCCAGCACTATCAGGTTTTACCTCTTATCATGCGTTCCGGCCCCAAAATCCGGACAATACCAAGAAAGGAGGGGGGGGTATCCATATTCATCAAAGACACCCACACCTCAAGACTGGTGGCAACGCACGATGCATCGGAGACCATCCAGGTGCAATTAACCATAGGCAAGACTGCTCTGCAAATTGTAGCATGTTACAGGCCACCCTCACAAACTCAGGAACCTCACATGGCCTTCCTGAAAACACTAGAGGGATAAATGTATCACCAAACACCATCATACTAGGTGACTTCAATTACCCTAATATAGACTGGGAACACTACTCAAGCCCAAACACCCTAGCCCAAAAGTTCCTGTAATTCATAAACTCAAATGCCATGGAACAACTAGTCACCATCCCCACAAGAGGAGAAAACATACTTGATCTCATCATCACGAACATGGGAGCACAATGTTCAACACCGGAAGTATACCCTCACTGGTGAGATCAGATCACAAACTAATCTCGCTGGAGGTCCTCATCCCACCCCCACCTGAAATAAAAAGACCACAGTAAAGAACTTCTCGAAGCCGACTTCACACTTCTAAAGACTAGTGTGGTCTCCTTTAAGGCCCCGAGCCGGCGGAAAACAGTACTCAAGCCGCTGAATCACTTACAAATGCCTTCTACCAGCACCTGCAGGACTGCATGGATAAGGCAATCCCAAGCAAAACAAAGACTCTTTGTACCAAAGGCAAGCGTCCAGTCTGGTGGACCCCAGCCATAAACAAACTCTACAACAAAAGGAGGAAGCTACTACAAGATAGAGCAAAATCCTTAAAAGGTAAGACACCCTTGATCACTATAAGTAAAAACTAAGAGCTCTCATAAAATCATCCAAAGCAAATTTTGAGAGAAAAATAGCTAAAGACTCAAAAGACAATCATAAGGCCTTCTTTAGCTATGTTAGAAACCTGGGAGGAACCTCCCAGATATGCTCAGAACTAGTTCAAAATGATGTGAAGATTACTGATCCTACAGACATTGCCAACATACTGGCTGACAGGTTCAGTGCAAACTTCTCCCCAAAAGGAGAGATATCTATACCAAGCGATTGCAGCCCCCCAAACATCTCCAACGCCCAAGTGAGAACTGCTCTCTCCAAAGCAAAAAACACAGCATCCATGGGACCTGATGGTGTCCCCGGCTGTGTGCTCCACGAACTCAATGAGGAATTAAACCCACAGCTAGGACAGCTGTTTAATCATAGTCTTACCTCTGGATACGCACCCAGGGAGTGGCGCACTGCAACTGTGGTCCCACTTCACAAAGGCGGTGCCTCCACCGACCCTGGAAATTACCGCCCATTAGCTTGACAAGCCTTATCTGCAAAGCCATGGAGAGGATCATAATGGACCTCATAAATAAAGACATAGGGAATTTGCAGACTTTGGATCCATCCCAGTTTGGCTTTGTCAAAGGCAGATCATGCCTTCTAAACTTGGTTGACTTTTTGAAACAGTCACCAAAGCCATTGATGAGGGAAAGGCAGTCCATACAGCCTACCTCGATCTGGCGAAGGCCTTGATACAATACCCCACTCGGGTATCATTGAAAAACTCATCAGCTTAAATGTTAACCCATACATCACAAGATGGGTTGCAAACTGGCTGAGTGACAGAACCCACAGGGTCAGAGTTGCTGGCGCCATGTCAGACTCAAAGCCTGTCACAAGTGGTGTACCACAGGGCTCAGTCCTGGGCCCACTCTTGTTTGGCATCTACTTTTCCGAAGTACAAGCAAACACAGGAGGGTTATGGCTGACAAAGTTTGCAGATGACTGCAAACTGGGCGCCATAGTAGAAAACACATCTGACACAGATATCCTTCAGAAGGGTCTCACAGAAACGGATAACTGGTGCCAGAGCCATGGCCTAAAGTTAAATGCCAAAAAATGCATAGTCATACCCTTCGGGAAAAACAAGGTTACCCCTAGCTACCAAATAGGTGGCAATCCACTGAGCATAGAAGAAGTTATCAGGGACCTGGGGACCCAGGTTGATAGTAGTCTGTCATTCGACACCCATGTAGCTAAAGTAGTTAGGAAGACCTTCTACATTGCCCACCTTATCATGAAGGGATTCTCATCTAGATCAAGGGAGGTCATAGTCTCCCTATACTCATCACTCATCAGACCAATGATTGAGTACAATGCCCCATTCGGAATGTATCTGACCCGACACTTGCAGCAGCTGGAGAGGCCACAAAAGTTCCTCACCAAAAGGATAAAGGGTCTCAAACATCTGTCCTATGCTGCCCAACTGAAAGAACTCCAGCTCTATTCAGTCGCTTACCGCTTGCTCAGAGGTGACCTTTGCCTAACATACAAGGCCATGTCAAACCCAGATTTGATGAATATGCTTCACTTCAAAAAATCTAGATCCATCAGAGCCACAAGGGCGGGAGACTTAAACCTCGACACGGCTATTAATAGGACGCGCTGGAGGGATAGATTCATCACCCAAAGACTCCCTATGCTGTGGAATAAAATCCCGGTATATGTGAGGCAGAGCACCTCGCTGGCCTTGTTCAAGAGAAATCTTGACCAATGGATGGGAGATCGCAGATATACCCCAGGGATTACCTCAGTGTCACTGCACAACAGAGGCACAGCAAAATAATGGGTATAGTTCCCCATACTAAAGGGGTGGCGTAAGCCACAAAACTATGGGCTAGGCTTGTAAATGCCCTCGGGCAGATAGCCTAGTATGAACCTATGAACCTATGAACCTATTCTTTTATTTAATGCAGAAAAATTTCCAGGCTTAAATAATATGTCTTCCCTGAAACCTTTTTTAAACCATGACCTCTTTAACACAAGTATTACACATGAATTATATAATTTGTGAAATATTTATGATTGTTTTATAGACTTTTAAATGTATATTTATTCATCTATTTATGTATTATACATGGACTTTAGTATTGTTTTATAAAGTTCTATTTTTATTGCTTATGATGAGTATTTACTTCTTTAAAAGCCTAATTGTACCACATGATTGCATAGCACTATATAAGGATATGACCTTAACTTTAGTATTGTTTGTTGAAGCGGCCTGTGAATCGTGAAAGCGCTTACCTTATTTTATTTTATTTTGTTATTCATTAAAGTTTCTGCTTTGTAGGTTGTGTGCAGGTTTTATATTTATTTTACTTTACTTTTACTGCAACCAACTGTACTCTGTATTCATATTATCTTGCTCTTATTTTACTATAAATTGTTGGGATTGCATGTAAGGAAGTACTTAGTGAATCCGTTTAATGGTACAGAAGAAGAAGAAGAAGTGTCAGAATCAATAAGGCAGGCAAACATGGTGGTGTTGTATAAAGCAAAAAGGGAAGGGGAGACCAGAAAATTCTAGACCAGTTTCTTTATACAGAAGTGATGTAAAAACAATGGCTAGGATATGTGGAACTAGGTTGGATATGCTGTTACCAAAGTTAGTGGAAGAGTCACAAGTCAGTTTTGTGAAGGGTAGGCTATCTGTAGATCACTGGAAATTGTTGCTGTTGTATTTTATGAGTCAGTGTGAGAGAAAAGATAAAAGAGGCACTCATGGACATTTAAAAGGCTTTTGATCCAGTGAGTTGGGACGTTATGATGATGATGCCATTGAAAAAGACATTAGAAGTAAGGGATCTGTGGATTAATAGACTAATCTGTGGCTTATTAGACTATTATATAAGAAAATGAATATTCACCTCAAGGTAAATGGGTCAACCCGCTCCATTTGTCCTCGCTTCTCTCAGGCTCAATCCGCTGACATACCCTACCCCCATTTCTACCCCCTCCCCACATCAATTACATTTATTCTTTCCTTAGCTGCTCCCTCCCCTCCAGCATCCAATAGCAGGGAACCCCCTAGACTATCTCCCAATTACATCTAACACCCTCATCTCAGTATTACTCAATTCTAAAACAATTACCCAATCTATTCACCTTCATAACCATAAATTACCCCTTCTCTAGTTTACCTCCTTTACTTCCTATCTAAATCATTTGCCAATTACATCCAAACTCCCTATAACAACTAACAGCTTCCAACACATCTAAACTATACCACCATGTCACCTACTTGCACAACTATCTTTCTTCTCTGCCCACTGGCCCTTTCACTGCGTATCCTATGTCACCTGACGTCCCTAAACAAAACATCAACACTCCTTACACACTCTTCAGTAATTGCCATACATTCATCATCCTTCCTAGTTACTCTAATATATCCCCCAGCTTATATGCACTCAATATACTTCTACACACCACAGTAAAACTACTCCCTCTCTATAAACACACATACAACTATATTTCCATATCTAGCCACATAAAAAGAAAGCTCCTACCCCTCAACTACCTGTCAAAGCAATCCAACTTATTTCTCTGCAGAGATATCTACCACAACCCAGGCTCTCTCCCTAGGGACACCTCCCCAGATCACTTAGATCACTAAATCTTAATACAATCAAAGTTTAAGAAACAAAATACCAGAATTCCATGCCTGGCTTTCCCACAACAAACCTGAAATACTAGCTGCAACCAAAACCTGGCTGAAATCTTATATAAAAGCCTCAGCATTCCTGCTCCCAGGTTATGCATGTCCATGGGCTGATAGACTCCATAAAAAGGAGTAAGCATTGCAGTAATTTTCCCCAATACTTTTACCATTGTGCCATACACCAAGCCTATTCCTCAATTCAATAACACCAAATTATTCATATCATTTCTCAAACTCAACAGCTCTAAGTATCTCTGCATTATAGCCATATACCTTCCCCCAGGCAATAATCTCTCTCTTCTTGAAGAACTTCTCACCTGGATATCAAGCAATATTAACAATGAGACAATAATCCTAGGTGATGTGATCATCAACTGGCAAGATTTCTTAGACCCCTGTAATTCACCCAATATCCACCTCTTCAACTTCACACAGTTGACAACAGATGTAACTAGACCTACTCATCTCCAACCCTAACAAAATCTCAGCAGTACGAACTCTCTCTCTTGCAGTATTAGCGACCACCTTCCAGCATATATTATTCACACAACCAACACAACTCCATCCCAATACCAAAACAAACAAACTAGAAACCTAAGCAACTTTAACCCCACAGCTCTCAATGAAAACCTTAGAGCTTTCAACTGGAATACTGAAACACCTGCCACTCGAAGAGGCTGTTTTAACTCCACATTCCTAACTATTCTCAACAACCTAGCCCCACCTAGACTAAAAACAGTCAAAATCAAGCATGCCATATGGCTTACTAAACAAATAATGAATGCGAGCGACAAAATATGGAAAAATGGCAAAAGTATAAAAAAACCCACAGAGCTCTTAAAATTCAGACAGCTCCATAACCAAGCAAAGCTCCTAATTATTAGAGACAAAAAAGAATATTATCTCCTTCAAAAAATGACAAGCAAAATCCTAAGAAATTGTAGAGCTTTATTTCATCTCTAATTAACCCTGGTATCAATAATATCCCATGCCCATTCCCCGAGAAAACTGCCACTGAAATAGCTACCGTTTTTAACTCACATTTCATTGACACCCAGCCAAACTCACCACCACTTTTCCCCTGCACTAACACCACCACTATCCCCTCTTCACTATCACATCCCTGTTGAACACTACACTCAGCTCCTTTTCTTTCTTTCCCATTCCCATCACCACCATAACTAAACTTCTCCTCAAAATGAAACCTGGCCCTAATAACTTACCTCCTGAATATCTTCAAATGTCATACGAAAACAGGAACACAGGAACACATCCAATTAAGTATGATATAAAAAGGGTGGTGTTTGAAGTAGTAAAATGTATTCCAGGAGAAGGCGAAGGCCGAGGTACCAGAATTAAAGAATTTTCAAACTCACAGTGGATGTGTTCCTGTGTTCCTGTTTTCGTATAAATTTATGATATTGGTGTTTCGAAGGAGTGGAGGTGTTGTGTTTTCATACTGTCATGTCGGTGAACACTACTACTGCCACCTCAGCGAGTGCATTGTTGACTCAACCTGTGAATTTGGCTTCCATATGGAAGGAAAGGGAAGAAAAAATGGCCAATAATGATCCTTGGGACAATGTGGCTAGTGATTATTCTGAGAGGTATGTGGAATTGGAGAGAGCCATGGTGAAGGAAGTTACTACGTTTTATGATTTAAAGTTGCTCGAGAAATACATCAGCTCCAGCATTACTCCCAGGGGTCTGAGAGTAGAACGGTTACCTGCCTTTGAATTTTCGGAGGAAGAGGTTGACTTGTCCTTAGAATGGAAAGACATTTCTCTAAAGTGTACGTTAGGTTGGTTGGGCGTGCTGGTGAAGAGAAATGAAAGAACTCTAAATAAAACTCGTGCCTCCATTCTGCACCTGCAGGAGAAACTGGTCGAGGAAAGCTCCGTAACAGTGTTTAATAAAAACTTGGTTGAAATAAAGAATAGGGTGTCCAAAATTGAAACGGAGGTGATTTCTCGTAAGAAAAGGAAATACCTCCGTGATATCAAGGACCATGACACTGGTAAGCTGTTTTCTTGGGAATACAGCTTTAAGAAAAGGCGAGGCGCTTATCGTGACGTCAGAACCAGCTCCAGATCGGGCGGGGGAGATACTTCAGCGTCTTCTGCAGATGAGACAAGTAGCAGAAAGAGTGTTTCGTTTGAGAATCTAAATACAGCACAAGAGACGCCTGCTCTTATGAATGGAGTAACAAGTGATTCAAACCAGTCGTCTGCCCAGCCAGGAGGAAGAGGGCGCCGTTTTCAGAACAAGGGGAGAAGAAGGTAACATCGAGGCGAGAGCAGGAGAGGAAGGACCAAGCGTTCAGAATTCAGACCCGTTTTTTGATGGGGGAGCACAGTCCCCTCGTGGACCGGACTTTTGTTCTCACATGGACTTGTGTGGAGGTGAGAGCTATAATATTGTAAATATTTCGGATTTAGTTATATCCGAGTATGCCAGACAAGTTTTGTTTAAAGGCACCAAGTTTGTTCCAGTTTGTTTCCCTACTTTGGCAGACATTTCCTTAGAAGTTAAACAGTTTTGTAGAAAATTGCACCTTAAAGAGTTTTTTGATTATAAGGAACGTGACACACATAATGCGGATGAAAGTGGGAGTGATGCTGAAAATGCAATTGATCTAGATAATTCATTGTTAAACATGTCTTTGTATGAGAATGAGCTTGTTGATATTCATGCACTTGATGAAGTGCATGAAAATGAAAGGGGTTTTGAATTTAACACTGGTTATGGAAGGTTACCAGTGCCTAAAGTACCATACAAAAGTGAGTTCATGCCACCCAGAAAAAATGTCGTAATAAATTTATTTGAAAACACCCTATTAAAATTTATTGAATATGAACATAAAAGGTTTCAGGAAAGTAAGAAAACATATAATTTGAGCAAAAATGAATGGAAGGCATTGTCTGACTTAAAGGAGGTAAATGAACAATATGTATTCACCCAGGCAGATAAGGGAGGGAACTGGGTGGTTTTATCAAGAGATAAATATAATTCCATAGCCTTAAACTTGTTGATGGACAAGGATACATATTTGGAATTGCCTAGTGATCCTCTGAAAGAACACAATGCCCAACTGCTTGAACTACTTGAAAGGGGTGAGAGATTGGGTTTTCTGACCATGGCTGATGTTAGGAAATTGTATGTGAAGAATCCAAAGGGGGCCAGATTTTTCATCATTCCTAAAATACACAAGGACACCAGCAATCCACCAGGGCGTCCCATAGTTTCAGGAAAAGGAGGGTATCTACAGAATGTAGGAATATTTTTGGATTCCTTATTAAAAAACTATTTGGAAAGGGTACAATCGCATGTTATAAACACAAATGAGGTGTGTAATTTGGTCAGGGATATCAGATGGGAGGATGAATATTACTGGGCCAGTGTGGATGCCAAATCTTTGTATACGAGTATCAACAAAAAATATGGTTTAAAGGCAGTGGAAACAATGTTGGGTGATGGACCTAGAACCTTTTTTATTTTGAATCTATTGGAATTTTGTTTGACACACAATTTTTTTGAATTTGAAGGGAGATATTTTTTGCAAAAAGAGGGCACAGCAATGGGGGCTGCTTTTGCGCCCTCATATGCTATTTTGTTCATGGCCCATTTTGAAAATTGCTTTATCTACCCTTCATCATTCTTTAAGAGCAAGGTAGTAAAATATGTCAGATTTATTGACGACTTGCTTTTTCTGTGCAAGGGTAATTCTGAGGACTTTGATAGGTTCATTTCAGAAATTAAGGAAAATTCTTGGGGTCTAGACTTCACTTACTTTATTGGAGGGAAAAGCATCCAATATTTAGATGTAGAATTGTATTTAGGCAGGGATAACAAGATACAATACAAACCATTTTACAAAAAGACAGCAGCAGAGAATTTTTTGCATGCATCTAGTATGCATAGTGACTCTCTGCTTAAATCTTTACCATTTGGCGAATTCAAACGTATAGGCATGCATACTTCAGAGAGGTCCTTAATTTCTAGTGAATTTGATAGAGTAGAAGAGAAAATGATAGGGAGAGGATATCCCCAAAAAAGTGTTATAATGGCAAGGAAAAAGGTAGAAAGGGAGTTAGGATTAGGTCAACGGATGAATGAAAGGAGTCGGTCTTGGTTTGGCACAAAGAGAGATGTTGGTTCTTGTGTTTATGGTTCTGGGGATAGTAGCTCTGAGGGTAAATTATTCTTTGTAACCAGATATTCTCAATTTTCTGAGACGTTAAGGGATGCAGTGTTGAGATTCTGGCCCATCATCAGTCACGATGATAGATTAGGCAATCTTTTTCCATCGAAAGTTACCTTCTCATACAGTAGATACTCCAATTTGAAGGAAATCTTGAGCTTCAGAAAGAAAAGTACATCCAGAAGAAATACTAAAAAGGGCACATATAAATGTGGAAGATGCAAGGTTTGTAGTAGGGCAAGAAATTTGGATGGCATTAAAATCAATGGTGTAACATATAGGGCGCTTGAATATTATGACTGCAATTCCACAGGGGTGGTGTATATTATAGGATGTGGATGTTTACAAAAGAAATGGTACATAGGACAAACAACTAGAAAGCTGAAGCTCAGGATTTTAGAGCATTTGGGTGACATAAAACACAAAAGATTGGAAAGTCCAGTAGGGAAACATTTTTGTGAGGTACATGGGGGGGTTCCAGAGGGGTTTATATTTTGTGCACTGGGTAAGCCCACCATGCTGGGGAACAAAGATGTGTTTCGTGAAAAATTATTGCAAATGGAAACCAGGTTCATTCTCAATTATAAAACCCTGTTTCCGCATGGTTTAAATTTGGAAATTTAATACAGTGTTTCCACATATCTCTCAGAGTATAATTGTTGTTTAAAAATGTTTAAAAATGTTTAAAAAGGTATTCAATATGAATTTACGAAGTTTAAAATATTAGTAAAACAGATGATTTATTAAAGTGGTTTTGTAAGTATGCCTAATAAAGTATGAAAGATATTGCATGAATGTATTTATATAAAATTTCAAACTATTTTGTCATATCTAAAAATTGTTTCAAGATGCAATTTAAGAATTATTTTAAGATGCTGTTTATTATGTTGTAGCTTTATTTAAAAAAAGTGTTCCAAGATGTAGTCCATAATGGTGTAGCAATAATTAGCATTGATGGGTTAATGTGCTTTAATGATCCAATTAAGTATGATATAAAAAGGGTGGTGTTTGAAGTAGTAAAATGTATTCCAGGAGAAGGCGAAGGCCGAGGTACCAGAATTAAAGAATTTTCAAACTCACAGTGGATGTGTTCCTGTGTTCCTGTTTTCGTATAAATTTATGATATTGGTGTTTCGAAGGAGTGGAGGTGTTGTGTTTTCATACTATCTTCAAATGTCAGCAAGATCCATCAGCATACGTCTCAATATGTCTCTACAAGAAGCTTATGTCCCCACGATATGGAAAAAAGCATGAATTCTCCCACTCCATAAAGGCGGTAACACTACAGATATATCTAACTTTAGACCCATTACTATTCTCTCTCCTGTCTCTAAGATACTTGAGAAATGCATTCACCACCAACTTCTAGAATATCTACTATTAAACAATCTCCTCTCCCCAACTCAGCACGGGTTTAGACCTGGCCACATCACCACTACTGCCCTAATTTCCTTTCTGGACACTGTCAATCAAGCCAGAAATAATGCTAGATTTGTATCCACTATCTTCATTCACCTCTCAAAAGCATTTGATATGGTCTCGCACACCCTACTCCTTAGAAAACTCTCCACCTTCGGTATCTTCCCTCTAACTCTAAACCGGTTCACAAGCTATCTATAAGATAGACAACAATCTACTAGATGGCTCAACTCTTTCTCCACATTTCTTCATTCCCCTGCAGGTGTTCCCCAAGGTTCCATTTTAGGACCTCTACTATTCAGTATTTTTATAAATGACTTCCGTACCAACCTTAAGCATGGAATTGTTGTACAATATGCAGATGATTCAACCATTGTTTGTTCTGCTGAGTCAACAACAGAAGTCTTGCAGATCAGCCAGAATGCGTTCAACATCACCGAAAGCTGGATGGCTAAAAATCACCTAGCCCTAAACTCAAATAAAACTAAATTGTCACTATTCACCCCCAGAAAAAAAACTCTCTGTTAAGACAGATTTCACCATTCACTCACAAACCAAATCTACCACAGAGGTTGTCTCCCACGTCAAGCTGCTAGAGGTCAACCTGGATGAAAACCTGACATTTGACCTCCACATCCACAATAACATCAAAAAAACAAACTATAAGCTAGGCACCCTATACCAACAAAAATACTACCTAACAAGTCTAAGCAAATACTTGCCTTAACCTTTCTCTTACCTTCAATCCTCTATCATGCTCCTCTCCACACCATCATCCACTCCACCCTAAAAACCAAGCTTGAATCATGTTACAACAAGGTATCCAAGTTTGCTACCAATGCTAAGACTCTTCCTATCATTGTACTGCCCTAAAATCACAACTGGCTAGAACTCCCACACCAGCTAACCTACCTACAGCTCATCACAGCTCACAAAATTATTTACAAACCCTTAGACTGCCCTACTGTCTCTATCATCCTAACTCACTAACACTCAGATCTGAAAATCAACTTCTTCTGCAAGTGGATATACCTAAACTTCCTGCTGGCAAATTGCTTTATTCCTTCTCTATTGCCAAGCATTGGAACTCTCTCCCATTAGCTATCACTACCTCCAGTAGCATCTCTTCCTTCAAAAAATCTCTGCAGCATCACCTCTCCACCCTATGGCAGTGTAATTGTCTGAACTCTCATCCAGCCATATCGTAACCATCTGAATTCTACATTGGTTCCTGCTCTGATTTACATCTGTACCCCCACAAACTATCTGTTCTCTAGTCAATACTTCTAATTTATCTCTGTTTTTCTCTAGCCACCCTTCCCTTCTCATCTAACCACACCTTTCTATCCACTCTGCTACCTGTTAAACCAAAACACCTCCAGTATATTACCAAGATATCACTACCTCATTAGAGTACCCCTAGAGTACAATAAGTCAGTCTCTTTACTAGTCTGAGACTCTTAACCACTAAAATTTTGTACATATGATTTATTTGCACACTTTCACCCTTTGTACACTACTGTTTGTTTGTTAATATTGGTTGTATATCCAATCTGTTTTATTCTACATTTTTACATTTTGTGTGTCGTTATGTGGAGCTTTGTATATTTCTGCCTGTTTTGTAATATTGCCTGTATATCCAAACTGTCTTATTCGACAGTATATTTTACTTATGTATTATCATATTGCGGGGCTTTTCTCCCCGGGCCTCCACTGAAAATGGGTTCTTTTGGCCCAGTGGACTACCCTGGTAAACAAATGCCAATAACTAAATAAAATAAATGGAAGTCTGTCAGATAAGCAGATGTTAGGGAAAGGAAAAAGGCAAAGCGGCCTGCTTTATTAAATGTGAAGACTCAAAGAACACAAAATATCTGATCTGAATCTCTCGTATGAAGAATTGATATGGAGATGTCTTTTGCTCTTGGGAATTTAGTTCTGGTCATGGAGAAACTGACACAGACATCAAATAGACTTCTAGAAATCTGGGGAGCAAAAGGCAAAAATAGTAGCATAAACGTGATTTCAGATACCAGTATGTTATTTTTGGATGGTGTTCAGGAGATGTCTTAGATGCTATAGATTTTTGAAGGGTTTGGAAAAGAATCAGAACTGGAGTACCCTCCCAAGAAATCATTAATAATATGGATAGGGGAGGGTACAACATTTGAGAGAGTTGCTATGGTCAGAAGGTACAGGAGGGAGTGAAAATATATCTAATAGTAGGAAAAATATAGAAGAAAAAGTGTGTAGAATTAAGAAGCACAATCCATGGGGGTTCTAAACAGATGGATTAGTAGAGTGAATAAACTGAGTGGTAGAGTAAATGTGGGGAGAGTAGTGGTATTAAATCTGGTAATTTTTATGTTGAAGCACTGGGAGATTAAACCAATAGTTGTGTGACTTCAGAAATTACAGAAAGTATGGGACAGATCTGTTTATTGAGGAAGAAGCAGATCTGTTTATTGAGGAAGAAGTTATATGATAGTGAAGCAAAGAATGAAGGCCTGAAAAGTGGGTAGGAGGCTGTGGCATGGCTCAGCTTAAGTACTATTACGTTGTGTTGAATGTTGCAAAAAAACTTGAGAGGTGTAGAAAATTATGATAGCTGGAAGATATGAGAGGATGTGGCACGCTGAATGAGATGGGCTATGGACTACAGTAGCTACATTCACCAAATGAAATCAAAGACGACTTTGCACTACTATATGCTTTAAACCTTTAATGATAAGCACTTTTATTTTTAAACATGATAACTTCTTCATATAACAACCATAAATTCATGTCCCCATTAAAACAAATACATGAGCCAATGAATTGCACGCTTTTTGTGAAAGGTATAATTTCATGAATGGGTCGTCCCTTGCTGGAGGCTCTGCTGTCACATGGTGTACATCTTTTCATTCATTGGTTAGTGTATTTGTTTTATTGGGGATGTGAATTTATGGTTGTTATCTGAAGAAATGTTCATGTTTAAAGATGAAAGTGCTCATCATTAAAGGTTTAAAGCATCTAGTAGTGCGAAGTCTTCTTTGATATGATTTGGTGAATATAGTTACTTTAGTCCGTAGCCAGTTTCATTCAGCATGCTACTACTTCCAAGTTTGTTTTCACTGTTTTTCAGTTGCCAAGTTATGAGAGGATAATGATAGGGTGAACATGAAGGAACAATTTTAGGGAAACAGAATCTGTAACAAAGAAGGTTATGAAAGAGGTGGTAGGAGTGAAATGGCTAAAAAACATTAACATCAACTATTTGTATGGAAAAGAAAGAAGAGGGGAACAAAAGGCAATATATTTCCTTCTTGCTGACGGGGGAGACTTTGGGGCTAAAAGCAGGTGACCGGGTAGTGTACAGGAGAGTAATTAATAGAACTGATGTGGAAAGAAAAGAGGAAAGCTGGGCAGGAGCAAAAGGATGCCTTATAGGAAAGGGAAGCAACTGGGAGTATAGAAAAAGGAAGGAGATGACAGATATTTTGGGATTTGGGAGACAAGGACAAAGAACAAGACTATTTTGTAAGCTTGGGGAGGGGGGGGATAAACTGCAGCAGGATATGGCAGAATGATGATAACTGGGCAGAAGTGTGGCAGACAGAGAACTTTTTTAAAAATATGAAGACCAGGGAAGTAAATAGTGTGGGAAGAAATAGCCAGGGAATTGTTATGGCTAGGCTTGTATAGGCCCTAGGGCCGATAGCCTAGTACCAACCTATGAACCTATGAGGAGGTTACCAGGATGGTATAAAAAAGTAAGTGCCCTTGAGTCAAAATCAGTTCATAACAAGACCCCCTAAGGTTCTCATGGCAAATTACAAAAGTAGATTATCAGGCTTTTTTCTCCATGCAGATAATGCTGCTCAGTTTTGCTCCAACCAGGTTTTGAACCCATGTCTAGATGGTAAGCCTGCACCTTGACCTCTGTGCTATCAGACTGGCATGATGTAGATGGTATAGAACAGCAAATATATTAGGAGAGAAGGGTCACTGGGAAAGCCCAAAATGTTAGATATGTGGAGAAAAAGCAGTGGACACTATAAATATACAGAGAGGATATAATCTGGTGCCTAAAGAATGACAGGCAAAGAAACCAATATAATCATGTTGCGTAACACAGAAGAAAAGGATGGGTTTATGCTTCTTCAGACTCTGGACAAAAAGCAGGAGACATCTACGATAACATTCACTCTATTTGGATTTCATACTATTTGTTTCAGATTAGTTTGATTAACATAGTCAATTAATATATGTCCATATTTATTTTATGTTTACTATTTACTTAGTATTTGAATAGTTAAAATTCCATTTGGAGAATTAATTTTACATGATTTTTTCATCCTGGAATTTAGTCAAGAAATAATCCTGCTCTTCAGGGCGTGAATTCACTATCTAGTAGGTTCCAGTAATACTGGTTCTGGTACCAATGATATTCATCATCACATGAACAATTTCTAGTTCTCTTTAGTGTTCTTTAATTCTGGCTCTGAGGTACTGATACACTTTCCCAGGAATTCAGAAAGAAACCTAGTGCCATCGGTTAGAGCTACAAATAAAAGGGACTGTTCCATGATGTAGGAAAATACAGTTCATTGACAGACCAAGTTATAGAATAATTTGCATGTCTCTGAATCCCACACAACTACTCCAAGTGCAAATCAGCACTTTCCTACAGTCGGTGGCCCATGAAACATGTTGGCACAGGAACGCTCCAACACAAAAAAATACAACAGTATATGTTACCTGTCCGTCCTGATGCCTGTTCCTATTTTTGTCCCTTCCCTTGTAAGGTATGGATCCTTATAGTCAGCCAATAATGTCTGACATTAGAGTTTCATACAACTTATTGATCATAAAATCCTAGATGTTTTGTTGTGTTATGAGATGCTAGATATGTTGTTGTGTTATGAGATGCTAGATGTGTTGTGTTATGAGATGCTAGATCTGTTACTGTGTTGAGATGCTAGATGTGTTGTGTTATGAGATGCTAGATCTGTTACTGTGTTGAGATGCTAGATGTGTTGTGTTATGAGATGCTAGATGCGTTGTGTTATGAAATGCTAGATGTGTTGTGTTATGAGATGCTAGATCTATTACTGTGTTGAGATGCTAGACATGTTGTGTTATGAGATGCTAGATGTGTTGTGTTATGAAATGCTAGATGTGTTGTGTTATGCGATGCTAGATCTGTTACTGTGTTAAGATGCTAGATGTGTTGTTGTGTTATGAGATGCTAGATGTGTTGTGTTATGAGATGCTAGATGTGCTGTGTTATGAGATGCTAGATGCGTTGTTGTGTTATGAGATGCTAGATGTGTTGTGTTATGAGATGCTAGAAGTGTTGTGTTATGAGATGCTACATCTGTTGTTGTGTTAAGAGATGCTAGATGTGTTGTTGTGTTATGAGATGCTAGATCTGTTGTTGTGTTATGAGATGCTAGATGTGTTGTGTTATGAGATGTGTTGTTGTGATATGAGATGCTAGATCTGTTGTTGTGTTATGAGATGCTAGAAGTGTTGTGTTATGAGATGCTACATCTGTTGTTGTGTTAAGAGATGCTAGATGTGTTGTTGTGTTATGAGATGCTAGATCTGTTGTTGTGTTATGAGATGCTAGATGCGTTGTGTTATGAGATGTGTTGTTGTGATATGAGATGCTAGATCTGTTGTTGTGTTATGAGATGCTAGATGTGTTGTGTTATGAGATGCTAGATCTGTTGTTGTGTTATGAGATGCTACATATGTGTTATGAGATGCTAGATGTGTTGTTGTGTTATGAGATGCCAGATCTGTTGTTATGAGCTGCTAGATGTGTTGTTGTGTTATGAGATGTGTTGTGTTATGAGATGCTAGAAGTGTTGTGTTATGAGATGCTAAATGTGTTGTTGTGTTATGAGATTCTAGAGGTGTTGTGTTATAAGATGCTCGATCTGTTATTGTGTTATGAGATGCTAGATGTGTTGTGTTATGAGATGCTAGATGTGTTGTTGTGTTATGGATGCTAGATGTGTTGTTGTGTTATGAGATGCTAGATGTGTTGTTGTGTTATGAGATGCTAGATGTGTTGTTGTGTTATTAGATGCTAGATGTGTTGTTGTGTTATGAGATGCTAGATGTGTTGTGTTATGAGATGCTAGATCTGTTGTTGTGTTATGAGATGCTAGATGTGCTGTTGTGTTACCAGATGCTAGATGTGTTGTTGTGTTATAAGATGTTAGATCTGTTATTGTGTTATGAGATGCTAGATGTGTTCTGTTATGAGATGTTAGATCTGTTACTGTGTTATGAGATGCTAGATTTGTTGTTGTGTTATGAGATGTGTTGTTGTTGTTATGAGATGCTAGATGTGCTATTGTGTTATCAGATGCTAGATCTGTTGTGTTATCAGATGCTAGATGCACTGTTGTGTTATGAGATGCTAGATGTGTTGTTGTGTTATGAGATGCTAGATGTGTTGTTGTGCTATGAGATGCTAGATATGTTGTGCTATGAGATGCTAGATCTGTTACTGTGTTATGAGATGTTAGATGTGTTGCTGTGTTATGAGATGCTAGATGTGTTGTTGTGCTATGCGATGCTAGATGTGTTGTGCTATGAGATGCTAGATCTGTTACTGTGTTATGAGATGCTAGATGTGTTGTTGTGTTATGAGATGCTAGATCTGTTGTTGTGTTATGAGTTTCTAGATGTGTTGTGCTATGAGATGCTAGATGTGTTGCTGTGTTATGAGATGCTAGATGTGTTGTTGTGCTATGAGATGCTAGATGTGTTGTGCTATGAGATGCTAGATCTGTTACTGTGTTATGAGATGCTAGATGTGTTGTGTTATGAGATGCTAGATCTGTTGTTGTGTTATGAGATGCTAGATCTGTTGTTGTGTTATGAGATACTAGATCTGTTGTTGCATTATGAGATGCTAGATCTGTTGTTGCGTTATGAGATTCTAGATGTGTTTTTGTGTTATGAGATGCTAGATCTGTTGTTATGAGATGCTAGATCTGTTGTTGTGTTATGAGATGCTAGTTCTGTTGTTTTGTTATGAGATGCTAGATGTGTTATGTTATGAGATGCTAGATGTGCTGTTGTGTTATCAGATGCTAGATCTGTTGTTGTGTTATGAGATGCTAGATCTGTTGTGTTATAAGATGCTAGATCTGTTTTTGCGTTATGAGATTCTAGATGTGTTTTTGTGTTATGAGATGCTAGATCTGTTGTTGTTATGAGATGCTAGATCTGTTGTTGTGTTATGAGATGCTAGATCTGTTGTTGTGTTATGAGATGGTAGATGTGCTATTGTGTTATCAGATGCCAGATCCGTTGTGTTATGAGATGTTAGATGTGTTGTGTTATGAGATGCTAGATCTGTTATGTGTTATGAGATGCTAGATCTGTTGTTGTGTTATGAGATGCTAGTTGTACTGTGTTATTAGATGCTAGATGTGTTGTTGTGTTATCTTTTCTGTGTGTGTCCAACTAATACTTTAAAAATTCTCTCTGGTGTCATTTAACGCTCCTGCTGGCTTTTTCCCAAAGCCTCTCCCCACATGGACACCCCTCCATCCCTCTTAACTGTCCCTGATTTTACAGAATTCTTCTGCTCCTCTTATATCTGCCCTGCCCCTCATAATTCATGGACTATTACAATTATTAATTAATGTCAGTCATTACAGTTTCATACTTATTATACTGAGAAAAAAATATACCCTGCTACAGTAATTGATCAGCTAGTATAAAGGGTTAGCACTACCACTTAATAAGCTATTTTCTGGGATTGAACCCCCCCCCCACCTTTTATTTTATTTTTTTTATTATTTTCAAAGATATAAGGTAATACTTTTGAAGTATCCCTAGTGTTTAGTGGTTGCACGGAAGACTACAATGCTGTGTGTATGAGTACTGTGGGTACAGGGTTTCAATCTTTTTAAGTGCCTTTAGTGTATGCTATAAAGAGTATCCTTGGTGTCTAGTGTTCTCCTCACCCCAAATCTTTTGTGCTGAAAAACATTAACCTTTAAAAACCTCTAAAGCATAATAGAAAGAGTTAATACTGATCTATATTGTCCCCACCTGTCCCAACATTACAGGATTTGTTCGTTAATCTAGAGGAATATAGTGTTCCCCCACCCCAATACAGCAGAAATTTGCTTGTTAGTCCATGCCAAATTACACTTGAGACACACAGTAATTAAATCACTTCATATTGCGGTCAAAGTGGGAAATAAATTAAAAAAAATAGCAGCACATGATGTACAAACAGTTAATTAACACTCTTGGAACCACTAACAGTCGTACCATGGAAGAAATCAGAATATGTGCTGACTCCAAAATGAGAAACACAGATATTTCCAGAAAACTCCTCTGATATTTGCCACTGAAAATACAATTATTGATATAAATGGTACTAAAGAGTTCAGCAAGTCAGACTTAAGGATAATATATAATCAGCTTTACTCTGCAGTATAAAACACCATCCCCGGGATTCATGAAGCTCGGCGCAAGGCCGGCGTAAGGCCTGCGCCGGCGGTGCATGGAATATCCGGCGCAGTAGCGCCATATACATATTAATGAGAGTGCACCGGAATCACAGACACGTGCGTAGTGTACGTGAGCGAGCCCAGGTAGGATGCGTCTGGAGGCGTGTCCAAGCCGGCATGAGGTGAGCAACCTAATGTGCTGACAGCCACGGTCCGCCCACAATAGTAATGGCAGCAGCCAGGTCCCGTGCAGAATGAAACGCACGTACAGTATGCAACATAGTCCCGTTCCAAATTAACGGAGAAACAAGTAAGAGTCACGAAGGCATAAGTGTACACGTCCAAGGAGCAAAGGATACACATAAGAGTCCCGCAATGCACTGTCAGTGTTTACACTCAGAGAAGGTGTACAGCCGCATGTCAGCGCGCCGCACCGACATAGGAGCAGCGACTAAGGTCACCACCTGTCCCACTTTGGTTGGGGCAGTCTCTCCATGGACAGTTGTGTCCCGAAAAAACGTATTAGAAATGGCTGATGTGCTACGATTGTAGGACACAATGATATCCCGTATGTAATGTAATGGTAGCATGAATTGGTTATTTCTGTAACAGAAATACCTAAATGACACAATAAACAGAATAAGCAAGGAAATTGCCACAATAATAAGCAAATTATTTAGGCAAACAAGTGAATTTCTATGCTATATAGTGACCGTCTGTATGTGTCGGCCTGTAAAGGCAGATGTGAGTCCCGGAAATATCCCAGATCGGAAAATGGAAAAGGTGGAAACCCCAGCAGCGACATGGCCATGGTCACCAGGGTTACCTGCTGTCCCAATGTGCCATGGACAGTCCCTGATTGGACAGTCGTGTCCCTGCAACAATCGTAAAAATGGAAAATGACCCCCGATCCCCTTCCACGCAAATTCCCGCAATATATATGTAAATAGTAGCATAAAACATATACATTACGATATGGAACACAGACATGGCATAAGAAAAGAAATAGGAACCCAAACGCTTACAGAATAAGCTCATAGTATGGCAAACAAGTGAAGTTCTGTCAACTGCACTAGCCCTGGG
>NC_056746.1:89271435-89348007 GCF_019279795.1 Protopterus annectens | reverse complement strand
CGCCGATGCTATGCTGGCGCCTGGCGCAAGGTTCATGAATCCCGGGGCATATCTTTTGTCATTCATCTGAGGCTTAGAAAAAAATGATCTAAGATGTAAAGCTTACATTGGAAATACCACAAAACAGTGCAGGTTGTAGTGGTTATACTAAATATCATAAGCCTTAGTAAGGCCATAACTGTTAATAGGAAGAAACAAAAGAGAAAAAAATAGTATAGAAAAAGTGTTTGATAAGTTAAGAGAAATTCCACTGAGAGAGATTTTGAGTGTAATAAACACAAATTGAAATTGTGTTGATAAAATGTATAGCTATCCAAAGATCACAGATCCATTACAAATCTGGCATGCATAGCCCCCCCCCCCTCCCCGAAAAAAGAAAAAGAACGATGTCTCACAAACCACCAGAAATTAAAGTAAAGAACAAATGACCAGGAAGCCATGATTCAACTACAGTAGTATTTAACAGGTTAAAACAACACAGTTAAAGAACTTTCGTCTTTATGGCGGGTCTATATCAGATAATCAAAGTTTCAGAACTTCTAACACCATATGGTTGACCCCATATGATCGAAGTACTGAAACTTCGAATACCTGATTAAAAAAAGAAAAAAGAATAAAAAACAAAAGCAACTGCTTTAAGCAGGGCGGCAAGATCCCCTGCACCCCCCCACGTGGGAGGCTGCATCCCCCACACCCCCGCTACTTAAATATAACAACTCCGAGATTGCACTTTAATGGAGTATGGTGCATAAAGAGAAGATTTCCCTTTTCTATGCTGTAGCACGATCTCAGAGTTGGTATATTTAAGTAGCAGGGGTGTGGGGGGTGTAGGGTGGCTTGCCCCCCTGCTTAAACCCTTTTACTTCACTTTCCTTTTGTTCTTTTTTTTTTTTACTTGTTCGATGTTTTGCAACTTCAATCACTGTTCGATGTCTAGTGATTCGAAGTTCTAAAACTTCAACAATTTATATAGACCCCTTTATGGCTTCTTCAGAACTATGCCATACAGGAAATAAAAAATCCAGTGGATATCATTGCAGACTAACCAATAAATAAATAAATGAATTAGTGATTAATGGATTAACAATCCCTAACATCAGGGCTGGTGTTAGCAGTTTAGGGCTCCCCCAGCAAATATCAAGTTGGGGGCCTCCAGGACATTTCCAGTCTAAGTATCACCCTGTCACTGCCACCCCCTTCTAAGGACCCTTTTAGTTCATACTGTAAACCTTTAAAATTAGTACGCACAGGCTGACCTGTAGCTACAATGCTGTTACATTACAACAGGCTTGTATACCATACTATGTTGGCCTAAAGACTGACCTGTAGCGACAATGCACTTACATTACAACAGGTCTGTATACCATATGATGTTGGCCCACCTCACAGAGGGAGTAGTACATACAGACTGACCTGTAGGTACACTGCTCTTACATTACAACAGGTCTGTATACCACACTATGTTAGCCCATCTGACAGAGGGTGTAGTACACACAGACTGACCTGTAGCTACATTGCTCTTACATTACAATAGGCCTATATATCATATCACACTATGTTGACTCACCTCACAGAGGGAGTAGTACATACAGACTGACCTGTAGGTACACTGCTCTTACAATACAACAGGCCTGTATACCACACTATATTGGCCCACCTCACAGAGGGAATAGTACATACAGACTGACCTGTAGGTACACTGCTCTTACATTACAACAGGCCTGTATACCATACTATGTTGGCCCACCTCACAGAGGGAGTAGTACATACAGACTGACCTGTAGGTACACTGCTCTTACATTACAACAGGCCTGTATACCACACTATGTTGGCCCACCTCACAGAGGGAATAGTACATACAGACTGACCTGTAGCTACACTGCTCTTACATTACAACAGTCCTGTATACCATACTATGTTGGCCCACCTCACAGAGGGAATAGTACATACAGACTGACCTGTAGCTACACTGCTCTTACATTACAACAGGCCTGTATACCACACTATGTTGGCCCACCTCACAGAGGGAATAGTACATACAGATTGACTGACCTGTAGGTACAATGCACTTACATTACAACAGGCCTGTATACCACAATATGTTGGCCCACCTCATAGAGGGACACTTACAGTTACTGGCATTTAGTTACAACAATGATGCATTACAGCAACTCTGTGTACAGGTCTGGACTTAGGTGAAATGGCACTCTAGGTCTACTGTTTCAGACCCCCACACATACCCTTCAGTCTTCCCCTCTTCCCCACACCATGCACATTCCTTTTTCTCCTTTTCTCATGTGTCTCCTTACTTTTCAGCTTTATCAAGAAGCCATAACCTTCTATATGCACTGAAGTGCAAGTTTTTCTTTTTCTTTTTACACACTTTTCATCTGATGGTTTAAATAGAAATTATGATTAAGGAAAGAAATTCAGTGTTGTTGTTCAGCTTTAGTTTTCCTTGCATATTTTCAACACACCTTCCCTGACCAAGACAGCACAGTAATAAACATTTAGGAAATAATTTCATTACAGCAGTGCATATCCATACATACAACAGTCATGTCAGAGGCCAGTTCATTAGACTGGCACAAATGGTTTCAGACAGGGATGCAAATAACAAAGAAAGGGGTATTTTAGAAAAACATGTTTAATGAAAGACATTACCCCCATAATTCTGGTAAAATCTATAAGTGATGAAAGTTTCTGGGGGTGGGGGACAAGGTATCAACCATTGTTAGTTGTGGGCTTAGAACCCCCAAAAATAACCAACTCCCTACATGAAACCAATGGTTCATGAGATAATCAAGAACCTCAAGAACATTACGACAACTATAACATAGGTTAGTAGTAGGCTAACTGCTTATGAGCCATTTTAAGCCTAGCCGATTACTCTATGTGAGAATCAAGCCCTGCACCTCGTGTCTGTAAGTTAAACACCTTACTCATTGTGGTAACCTCGAACCAGCTAACACTAGTGGATATTCCAGAGCACTTACTATACAGTAGCATCAAGGATCCAATATTATCAAGGAAATTATAAATGAATATTGGGGTATCTTGGTTTGTGATAAAAAAATCTAAGTAATTCTGGGGACAAGACTAACTTTTGTTTATAAACATGCTAGTAACCACAAAAATATAGTAGAATTGAACAGCTATGATATGGTTTAGGCTAATAAGAAGGGTAAAAAAAGTTATGGACGTTTCAACCAATACAAATATATATTAGAATGTAAAGATCTGCATTTAAACAACTATTTACATTTTGTTTATGCCCAGGATGGGTATTGTTATACAAAGGGAGTAGTTTATTTAGCAAAGTGTTTGACAACTGACACTTTCTACATTGGAAAGACGGAGAGAGACTTGAGAAAGCACATACATGATCGCAATTATGAAATTTCAAAAAATAACACCAGTAATGCATTATTTAGACATTCCATTACCTGTGTTGGTTTTAAACAATTTTCCTTCATTATATTAGAGAAAACATAAATAAATCGGGGGGGGGGCCTGTAAGGACCATACTGAACTTTCAGAGCTAACATGGCAGCTCAGAGTAGACTCAACTTGTACCCCTGGTATAAAATGAATGTATCTCTCTGGTGCCTGTTCTTAAGAAAAAAGCCCAAAGGTTCTAAATTTGCGCATTTTCAAATACAATAGATTCTATATGTTTATATACTTTACGTGACCTGTTTAGATTTATAGAACTTCACTTAATGTTATTCGCTGTGGAGTTGTCATTTCATATAAAACATGTATATCTCTTTAAGAAACTTATAAACCTTTCGGTATAAGAAAATACAAAATTTTTAATACTTTTAACATTTTTGCAATATATGTATCTGAACATTGTTTTACACGAAGGGTTTAAATAAGGTTATCTGAACATTGTTTTACACGAAGGGTTTAAATAAGGTTATCTGAACATTGTTTTACACGAAGGGTTTAAATAAGGTTATTATTTTGATTATCTTGTTGAAAGAAATAAATACATTGTGAATAACTTTTTAACACTGGTAGAATACATAGGTCCTAAAATATTTAATGAAGTAATTAGTTAATTAATTGTGATGGACTTACAACTATATACGTACCAAATGGAACAATGGATTTTAATCTGAGGAAGTCTGTTGGTTAATATGGACAAAAAACTCATTGTGCAATAAAAGCTTAATTTATTTTTGGATCGTGTTTTTTGTGGCGATTACAGCATACTTGGTATGTGGAAATCAACTACTCCCTTTCTGGAGATGGTTGGCCTATGGACAGGCAGAATTTTGTTGGGTTTATTTGGATTTGAAGCTGCATAAGCAGAAAGACCACAGAGATTTTTAACTAAGAAAATCAAGGGTGTTAAAAAACCCTCAGCTACCCCTGAGAAACCAGACTGGCTCTTTCATAGTGACCTATGTCTAACCTGAGGTTCTAGGAAGGAGCTAGCTATATTCAAAATGAAACCCCTTAGCAGGGCCAATGGGACTTCGAACATGCATATGAAAGACTTTAAACTACTCTAACAGAATAACAAATTCACTGCAGACACAAGTTCATATCCCAGTACATTTCCCATTTGTGGAATGAACTTCTCCTGCACATCAAACAAGCAGTACTACAATCAACTTCAAAGAAAACTTAGATGACTTAATGGGTAGCTGATTCACTCCAGGAATCACCTGTAAATGTCTACTTGAAAAAGGATGTGAGCATTAACGTTTAATGTTGTTTTTGTTAGGAGTGCGATTCTTAAACATGTTTAAGTTTTAACTATATTTGCTTATGGGTCTTTAAGGGACAGGATTTTTATGGTTTCAGTGATTGTTTACATAGTAAACTCTTACAATCTTATGTATAGTCCTCATAATGGGGAGAGACAGAACAAGGGATGTTACACTATAAGGTACTACAAGTGACATTATTTCAGCTGGAACACTGACATCATAATTTAAGTCAGGAAATATTTTGGCATTAGGCTGGAAAGGGTCAGCTCTCCCACATGATGCATGTGGACTGAAATACTCCACGTGTATGGCTATTCTAAGTCCAGTTTCTTGTTTTTCTGTCTTTCTACTGAGTTTGACAAATAATAAATGTTTAATAATCATATATTGAGAAATTTCCCATCTGCCAGCAGGTAATACAGTACAATATGTTCAGATATCAGTACATACATATTATAAATACATACTGGTAAACAACAACCGTATGCCAACTTAGCATAGTGTGCTTAGGTACCAAGTGTTGAAAACTAAATAGCAAAGCCAGACTATATAAATCACAAATAGTGTATATCACGTACCTGCTCTTTGAGCCTTATATGTAAATCGGAGCGAGTTGAGCACCTCATCTTCATCCTGTTCGTCGATGACCTTACACTGCCGTAGGTATGGCGTTATCTTTCCCGGATGTATGTACCTACTTAGCATATGTCGATTGCATTCTATATTCTCCCACATGAGTTCTTCCTCGTTTTTCATAGCATCCAGGCTATTAGCGTCCATATCAGAGTCTGAAAGTAAATCAGAAGGAAAAAAAATGAGTCAAACAAGGAAATGAAAAAGTAAAAGCTGCTCAAAGGATCATAAGCTTTGGATAAAATGTCAAAAACTCAATGCAAATAAGACAAATAATATACGGCAAAATCACATGCAGCTGTGAACTGTCCTTTATTTGCTACCCGTTCATATGGTGCACCAAGTTCCACATATGATCACTGAATACATTTTTTTAATTAGTGTTTCCTATTAGCAGACAGTTCCACTAACAAAGAGGTTCTAAACGTGACTATAAAATGGTTCAAATGGCTGGGATACCCAAGAAATAGAAATATTGATGGTAATATAACCAGAATGAAAACATTAGTATGAAATGTAACTTCGAAGGTAATCTGTGAATATTATTTTGAAGAGGTCATGGCGGAAAATGTTTTTGAACCAGTTTACTTATCTAGTTAAAGTTAAATAAATAACTAAAAGGAAGCAAGCTAGGGGAATGTGATGAGTAGACTCTAGCCTTCTCATCCATTTTTCAGGCCAAGATAAAATATATTGTGCTTTACTGACTGGATCCTAGTACAGGCAGACCGCTGTTTACCCATAATATCAGCTACTTATGCAATGGGACCATGCTGTTCCCATTTTTACCAGGTTTTACATATAGTCCTATGTTTTTTGTTCATGTGGATTTCAGATAAAATAGACTTGCCTTAATAAACAATTGACCATGACAGTATCTCGTAATGACAAATACTTTTAGAAAATTGCATGAAACAGTTGACCTACATAGAAGAATGTAAATATTCAGCTGTCTCAATCCCACTGCAATAAATGCTGTCCAGCGAAAAGGCAGGATAGAAAACAGATACCCCTCCACCTCCCATTACACCGACCCCCACTTGATGGTTCCTGTGTCTTGATTTATTCCCCTAGGCCATGATGGCAATCAGAACAACGTGAGCCACTGTTTAAATTATATTATGCTAAATCATGTCGGGACACTTGGGCAAAAGGTTTGATGTATGTACCTCTGGTGGCCGATTCTACTACTGCCCTAGTATAGCACTGATGGGGGAGGAGTGATATTTGTTTCCTAAATGACTCCTACAGTTTCTTATTTATATTTGAACTCCAAAAGTAGTGATTACCAACACTTTAACATTCCCATGGTTCCAAACAGATCCTTTTATTAATTCATTATACATGCAAGAGACATTAAAGAGAAGTGCTTTTTTTCAGAAGTAACATAGGACTGTTGATCGTGTTAAGAGACTTGCTCAAACAATATGTAAATGCAGGATGAAGGACTCTGATGTAGGAGTTAAATATACATTTTGCTAACAACTTATACCTTAATGTTTATAGTGTACTCCCATTCAAAGGTACTGCTACACTGGCTGGGCATTTGATTAGGCCTGCTGCATGGAAAAGGAGACGTCTGCTGTTGTGTAAACTGAACCCCAGTTTGTTGACTACTGATCAAATGAAATACCAGACTGTTACAAGCAGGAAGTCATGATATGACTCTCAGTTACTCCAAAGCTATTTAAGCAGAACTTGAGTGTTAGAGAAGCTGGTAATGAAGTTATACAATCAAATGCAATGGTCAGAATTATTTTATTTGCAGTTACACAGGTCACCTATTTCATGAGCTTTTCTAAAAGTATTTGTCATTAGGACATAATGTCAGGGTCGATTGTGTATTAAGGCAAGTCTATTTTCCCTGAAGTCCACATGAACAAAAAAAAAAAAAAAACATAGGACAATACATAAACTTACTTTGGGTCTCTATGTTATGTCACAGAAGGAAAGGACACTGAAAGGGACATAGGTCTTAAGCCTAAGTACCAATGAACTAACAGTCTTCGGTTAGCTGGAATTCAGTTGATAAACTTGCAGCTAGTATGAATACAAAGGATAAAGCTGAGGCAAAGCCCTGCACTTACTATTACACACAGAAACAGCAACACAATGCCTCAGTGGCTAACATTTCTGCTTTATAGTTCCAGGGTTCAGTGTTCACTTCTGACCACAGGTCACTGCCCATGTGAACTTAGCAGGCTATGCCTGTGTCTGTATCAGTCTTCTGTAGTTCCTTCCTATCTCATAAAAGCATGCGGGAAAAGTAATAACATCTTTGCATTAGTCAAAGGTGTTAACATGATGTACTCTGATGTACACAATTTATGGCAGAAGTCATAACTAAAGTAGTAAGAAAGGTGGGAAACGTGTACACATCAGATTGTCAAAGTGAGTGCTATGTGAGAATTTGTAGAAGAGGCACTCTAGTGATGAATATCAACCACATTATCCGTATATGTGAACAAAATAACTTCTAGGGTCTTTTTAATGGATAGGCATATTGGCAAAATAGCTTAAGGGAGGGTCAGGAAATAGGATGGGGGGGGGGGGGGGTTACAGTGGAAAATATTTACCAGTGTGTTATAGGAAGGCTATGCCATATGCTGGTTGTTTTACTGACAATTTAATGATGTATTTTACAATTTCATCAAGATATTACAATTTAAGAATGACACAAAGAAAGAGTAATTGAGTTATGGGCACAGTGTACATGTCAGAACTCTGAACATATTAAAAACAAGAACACTTTTGCTTTACTGCTGTCTTCTGTTTTGTATATTGCAGTGTATTTTCATTACAGTTTGTTTTGTGTACTGTCTTCTACTGCATATTTAAATTATGAAAGAAACCAGCGCTGTCTCTCTTGTGAGCCACACAAAAATTAGAGGTCACTTAAGGTTAACTTACCTGAGAACTAAGGGAGGAGCTAAAAATTCAACGGAGTAATAAAACATGTCAAGGCTTTGTTGGAAAAGCTCACTCAGACACTGCCATAGACTGCTGTGAGGGAAAGATTGCTTTGTTTTTATTTTATATTATTTTTTGTATAAATTGTATTGCATTATTGTTTCCTACTGTTTTGTATATTGGGGTATGTTTTTATTACACTGTGTTTTAATTGGTTTACAATTTTCTGTTGCATATTTAAGCTAGGAAAGAAACTACAAATCTTTGTCTTGTGAGTCTCATTGAAATTTAAATCCCCCTACCCTCACAATCTGGCACGCTTGTGTTATTAAAGTCATTGTCTCTCTAGTTACTTACCCATTATATTAATTTGCCAAATATTTCCTGCCCTCTCCACTTTCATTGGATATTGTCAGTGAGCACAAAATTATAATTTTGTAAAGTCACTCTCCATACGAATCAAGTGTTCTTCATCATTATGAGGAATGTTCTTCATTTGGAGGGTATGAAAAACTCCATGTTCGTCATTGTTCCACAATGTAAGGGTCTGTCACACATTCAGTGTTAAGAATGTTTTAACTGGCATTCATGGTAAATAATACTGAATCATATCAATTCACCCAAAGAACATTTTATGAGAGCAAAATAACATATTTTAACCATCATGTGAGCTTCTTAGTTGAAGCTGTAACTAAGTGTTCCACATTTTACGCATTTCTTCCACATTGCAAGCAGTAATATTCCACATTCAGGAGGTGGGAGGTTGAGAGCTATGTCACTCCCACTCCAGCTATTTAAATGTATTGGCCATCGCACTATATTCCATTGGGCTAGAATACTAAGTGCCCACCCCCTTCCAGTTTATCTTGCTCTTTTAAAATTAGTAGCCCCCCCTTAGATTGCTAAAGCTCGAGTTACCCACTCTCTCATACGTAACTGCTTAGTGAGTTCTGCAACTGCAACTTTTCCATTTTTTCCATCATACTTTAAAAATCTGCAACATCTTGTCCAAGACCAACAATCATTGGACAGTCCACCTTCTGAATCTTGGTAGTCATTTTGGGAGTAGTGCTTTTGTTTTGCTCCTGGTGAGATAAGGAGCATATGAACATAATTTCCTGGAGACTGCTGATTACCAGAAAGCCTAATAATTGCTTCATTGATGCCAACGTGGAATGTGTACTTCTGTTTTGTTCCTTGTGAAAGAAACAGCAGAAAGAATTGATTCAGGTCTGTCTCCAAGTGGACCGTGACTGTCTGTGTGGGACCTTCTTAACTGGTCTGATTGCTATTTAAAGCATCTACCAGAAAAAGGCTACAATAAGCCAACAGTCCCCTGAATCATCTGGGACAAGACTACTGATCACCAAGGAGCCTGTGGCCTGATTCTAACTTTAGATTAATGCTACTGTTTTGTTTCTGGTGAGAGAAGAAGCAAACAGGCATTGTATCTGAGCAGCATGAATCTATAGTGAGACCACAACTAGCAGTAGCCGAGTAATAGCCAATTAGGTGATGACCCACTATTCATCATTCTTGAAAAGCAAATTCTTTCAGTAAGTACTGTTTATCTACTGTCCAACCTAACTACAGAACATTTCCCTAAATACTTCATCCATAAATCTTCAGGGTCAGCTTTAGCAGTTTTCCACTCAAGTGATTGTCAGTGCCCTGTACAGATGCAGGTACATTGATTTGGCATTTTTCTTGTAAAAGTACCTTGAAATTTCTCCAATACCTAGTGGCACACAGGGGAACTAGTTTACAGTGAAAAGCACTGCCCCTAGGGTTGCAAACCAGATACGCCTGACCTGACTTTATATTCTCACCATGACCATCTAGTCCATAAAAAAGGGCCTGTTGTCAAGGATATGAAACTTCCCACTATCTCTGAGGCCAGGTTGGTGGATATGGGCATCCTGAGGTACATGTTTACCGATAAACAGCTACTTCTGAAACAAACTGATAAGGTGTGTATGAGAGATTGATTTACAAAGTTCCACAGGAAGCAACGCTCTTTCATAAAAGCACTCCTAATATCAGTTTGTCAAAAGTACACATGCTGCACACAGTATGAAGCAAATACATGGATCCACATATGCTGAGGCCCTTAAATGTAACTTTCCTAAAACTGAAAGATCTCCTAGATAACGTGCCCAAAAATATACCTTAAGCAGCCAAGTTTAACATAGCGAGATATCTTTAAAAAAAGCAAGAGAGAAAGGAAGAACTTTGTTGCTTTTTTTTAAAATATCTCGCTATGTTAAACTCATTTAACATAACGAGGTTACAGCAACAGAGCTCTTCCGTTCTCCATTGCTATCAAAAACACAAAAAAATCAAGACTTATACTAATGGAAAAAGTCCGGGTGACCAGACCATTTTCCATTAGTATAAGCTTGATTTACAATGGGCACGCTGACCAATCAGCGTGCATGTTTTGGAATATTAATGGGGGGTCACTGTATAATCCATATTACATCACATGTAAATTCAAGAACCAATGAATGCACAGGAAGTGCTAAATGACGTAGGGGTGATGCCCTAGTGGTGGGCAGCTAGCTGTGCACAAACAAAAACAATGAATGATGTCAAATGTCACTGGACTATAAATGGCTTCCAAAAGAACAGGAGCCAGAAAATGTTTGGGACAATGTTAGAAAGAGGATGGTACCTTAAACAAGAAATATTCAGGCAGCACGACACATAAGTTGCATGACTAGAGACAAGCCTAGGCACTTAATGGCATGATTTTTCAGAACCAGACTAAATTGCCATCTGTACTATGAGGTATGCCAGCGAGATTAAGTTCAAGGTTTAAACTCAACCTAAATCAACATCTACCTAGCCTGGAATTCAAACAGTAAAATTAAATAAAAAAATAAGGGATTATAATCAGGCCACTTATCATAACCACTTTGATATGTTTGAGAAATCAATTCTAAGAAATTCACCTTCAGAGCAAAACAGAAGAAGAAAATGTTGGAATCCTGTTTGAGAAAACAAAAACTGGAGTTGTGGTCAGTGACCCAGTCACAAGTCTTTGCAATGCATGAGGAGTTTTAGATGCTTCAATATATTAGCAGTTACAGAGGAAAAGGCAATTGCAGGGGTGTAAAGACGTTTATACATCTCATCAATTGAAAGTTTTAAAATATCTTAAATACTTCACTCTGGAACACGTGTGTGTGTGTGTGTGTGTGTGTGTGTGTGTGTGTGTGTGTGTGTGTGTGTGTGTGTGTGTTTATGGCAGGAAAGTGTGTCACACCTTTCGAACCATCAGAAGATTCCTTTATTACAATTCTCTGGTGGCTGCTTTTCATGTGGCAGTTTTAATTTTTGTAAAGCCTTTAGGTTAGTAAGGATGGGGGCACCGTAAAGAAGTGTGGGGAGGTGAGAAGTAGTGGCAGGTATAGCTTTAGTTATATCAGTAAGAAAGATTTTGACTCTGTAAAGCATTCCTAGTTTTTGATGTTTCTTTTTTTATTATTTTTGGCAATTTTGTATATGCAGGTCAAACGCAAGATTATCATCCACCATCACCCCTAATAATTTGCTATGAGAAGTGACTTCAGTGAGGACTTTGACTTTTGTTTTTTCATGAGAGAGAGAGATTTGGAAGAAAAGCTAGTAGTTTGGTCTTTTTTTGGGTTGACCATGAGTTGTGAATTATGAAGCCATGTTTCAGTGGCTGTTAAAGCTTCCTGAATACTTTTTGGAGGTGTACCATGTTTTCAGATGTGCAACTGAGAGTGGAATCATCTATATACTGTATTAGGGTAGTCTGTTGTGTGGATGTATAGAGGGTGTTGGTGAACATGTTAAAGATGAGAGGTCCAAAGATAGGGCCTTGGAGTATACCAGCGGTGACTGGGAGGTAAGGAGAGAGCACGGAGTGCAATTTTACTGACTTATACCTATTGGATAGGTAGCTTTGAACCACAGAAGGGTGGGCTGACAGATACCTAGAGAGGTCAATTGAAGTAGAAGTTTGTTGTGGCAAACTGTGTTGAAGGCTTTAGCCAAGTCTAGAAATAAGGAAGAGACTAATTTGCCTTTATCTTTAGCTTTGTTGACAGTATCTATATATGTTAGAGAGGCAGTGCTAGTACTAAGGGAAGGACAGAAGCCATGTTGAATAGGGGACAGGAGTTCTTCCTGCAGGAGAAAATCTAGCATTTGTTTTTGAATACATTTTTCAAGTATCTTGGTGAGGGGAGATAAGATTGCTATATGTCTAAAGTTATTAATGTCAGTTGAATTTCCTCCTTTGTGCAGAAGGATAATGTGTGACTTTTTTCCAGGGAGAGGGGAATGTGGGATTCCTGGACTGACCTATTTATTGTAGCCATTGGCTACTATTTTTAGGTACTCACTTGGAAGGTCATCAGCTGAAGAATACGGTTTACGTTTGTTTAAGAGTAGTTTCCAATAGGATGTGGGCACAGGTATGAAGCTGAAAGATGATATGGTGATATGTGGCTGTTGAACAGGGTTGGGATTAAAAGTTGAGGAATCATTGGTTAAAGATGCTATATTATCTATAAAATAAGAGTTGAACTTTACTGCAATTTTGAGTGGTGAGTTATCAAGAGAAGGATTTGGGGTGAATTTTTGGCTGGGATGTAAGATTTCTTTAATGGATTTCCAAAATATTTCAGGGTTGTGTTTAGTATTATTCTGAAAGTTATTATGCTACAGTTTTTTGTCGTCATTTATTTATATTTTAGTACAATTGTGAAGCATTCTGAAGTTTTCAAGATATTGAGATGTTTTATATTTCTGCCATTCTTTCCAAGCTTTTTCTCTATCCTGCATTAACATTCTACTCTTTTTGGTAGCCAAATTGTATTATTTGTTTTAGTCTCTTCCTTCTAGGAGGTGCAAGGCTATTTAGGATATTTAGAAAAGTATTGAATTAATTTACAGCATCATCTAAGGGGAGGATTTCTAGGAAATTCCAGCTAATAGATGATAGTGTAGTAATGAACACTTCTGGGTTAAACATAGAAAGGCTGTTTGTTATTTTATAAATATGCTGTTTAACTGGATGTGTGAGATGTCTGATCATTTAGATTGGGAAATAATCACTTAGGGAGTCTGACATTGTACGTGTGGTAGTGTATTTGCTAGGGTCTGATACTAGGAGTCAATCTAATAGGGCATTTGATGTCTTAATATAATGTGTGGGACTACCAGTTAGTTGTGTGCAACCATATAAGTTCATGCTAGATGTAGGGGAGATAGAATTTATCACATCACCTAGTAGTATTTTTTCTTCTGAAATGTTATGGAGATCCAATGTAGGACATCTTCCAGCATAGCTAAATTGTCGTCAGAAGGGATGTAAAGGACAGTAATACATATTTGTTTATAATTGTTTATTTTGAGGAAAGCAATAAAAATCTCTGCTGAACTGAATTTTGGTGTTGGCTTGCTGTAAGGGGAAATGTGGTAGGTGCTGGAAAATATTAAAGTAATGCCACCACCCTTCTTTTTTATACAGTCATTATGGATGATGATATAGCCAGGAGGTATAATTTGTTGTTTATGCTGGGTTTAATCCAAGTTTCAGTTACAGTGAGAACATCAGGCTAATGATGGGTGATCCAGGCAAGTAGTTCAGCAGTTTTATTTCTTATACTTCTAACTTATATTGCAGCAAAATTGACACCACCGGGGTTGAGTATTGGCTGTTATTGGGTTAGAAAAGTGTGTGGGAGGGAATTATCTTTGTGATCATTGTGATAGGTGGGGCCCGGATTAGGGTATATGTCTCTTCCTAGAATGATTTTAGTATATTGGGGGATTATGCATACTTGTTTTCTGGAGTGGATTCTTGCACTTAATTTTGTTTCGGTAAGTTGAAGTGCAGTTAGTTTATATTTCAAATAAAGATGAGGGGTAATATTAAATCGGTTTGGTGCAATGTGTGGAGAGTGAAAACAGGAAGTATGGATAGGTAGTTGGGAGTGAGTTGGAGAGATGTTGGGAGATATTATTGAGTCATGGTAGGATGAAACATGACACAGTAGGAAGAGAAGTACAGAGGATAAGCTGAAGAGTAACATAATTACGTACAGGAACCTGTGTTTTACAGATGTCAGGTAGTGAGGAAGTAGCAATGGAAAATGAAACAAAAAGTTGCATGGGTAAGGAGAAAAGTATCTTCTATAAAAGAAGAGATTTAGGTTGTCCTGGTATCTTCTCTAGAATGTAAAGAATAGAGGGGTATGAAAGGCTAGAGTATAATAATGTAGTCAAAATAAGAAGAAATAAGGGTTTGTTTGGGAAACATATAAGAAACAATGTGGAATAGATAGGTACTATTGGGAAGGGTAGTGATTATGAATGGATATAGTGCAAAGCTGTATGAGAGGCACAAAGTTAGGAATGACGTAAAAATTAAATCGAGATCGGGAAGTAGGAAACAAAGTGTATGTATAGACGTAGTAAGGTTATTTGGGATAAGAGTCACACATGAAATGTGTATGTAGGAAGTATAACATCAAGGTTATGAGAGGGGGGTGGGAATTGGGGATAGGGCAGAGGAGGGAAATGAAGCTGAGCATAGCAGGCTTCTCATCCTCATGTCAAATTAAACTGAAATCAGTTTATAGCCAGTACAAAGCAATTAAAGATATGCCTAATTAAAATGTTTTTTCTGTCATTTCCTAAGGCTAAATAACTGGCATATGCAATATAGTATACTGACTAAGAAAAAGGGGACAGAGGCCAACTTAGTAAGAGGTCCTTAGAGTGCACAAATTATCTCACAGACACTTTCAGTCACAGAGCAGGCATGTATTTAACTGATTAAGTTAAAACACAGTAAGATTCATCATGATAAATGTGCTTACATTATATAATGACAAAATGCTCAGTAAACGTGGAGGAGTAGGGCCTTATAGCAGAGCACCTACAGCATCTAGGCCAGATGAGGTGACTGCAGGTTACTATACATCAACAAAATTCTCAGTAAACTTGTAGAAGTAGGGCCATGTGGCAGGGCTTCGGTATCAAGGTCAGATGTAGTGACTGTAGACTATAATGCAATGACAAAATTCTCAGTAAACTTGTAGAAGTAGGGCCATGTGGCAGGGCTTCAGTATCAAGGTCAGATATAGTGACTGTAGACTATAATACAAAGACAAAATTCTCAGTAAACTTGTAAGAGTAGAGCCTTGAGGCAGAGCTTCTGCTGTATTGATGTCAGATGTAGTGACTGTAGGCTATTATGCAATGGCAGAATTCTCAAACTTGTAGAAGTAGGGTCTTGTGGAAGAACTGCTGTAGTATCAAAGTCAGTTGTACTGACTGCAAGCTACTATAAAATGACAAAAAACTCAGTAAACGTTTAGATGTAGGGCCTTGTGGCAGTGCTCCTGTAGTACTGAGGTCAGATATAGTGGCCACAGGCTCTGCTCTATGAAGGAAGATGGTGACCAAGTTGTTTGTCTGAAACAAGGGCTCACAAATTGTATTAAATTTAGTGCTATCATCTGCAGTATGTCAACTAAGTACCGATTGTTTCAAATAGATAACCATTTAAAATTACTGTAAATAATGAATCAATAGCAAGTGCAACAAGTTTCCTTACCCTCATTCATTTGTAACAGTTCAGTGCCTGCAAACAATCATGTTCTTGAGAACAAGCTAACATCTACAGAAACTCTAAGAGAAAGGGAATATTCACAAAGCCTTACGTCTTATGCCTTATGGCCAGGTCTCTCAAAAAAAAACATGCTAAGTATTTATCCATCAGGTAGTAGCCTAAATTCTCCCATCATAAATAGAATTTTCATCATATTAAAGCACATATTAAAAAATATGTTAAATGGCTGTACAGAAAATGATTTGTCTTATGCAAGTACTTTCTAACGTTCATTTCAGTGCTGCTTCATTCATTAAGCCAGATATAATGCTTTTAAAAAGGTAGAGAAAAAAGTAACTATATCCATCCATTCTTCCAAATGCATAGATTCTGAGTTTATGTTCTACTTTCTACTCCATTGCAAGGAAGCACTCAAGGTGCCAGTCTAATGAAAGTGTCTATGTGCCGCCAACAATGTGCTTAAGTTACCAGAAATTATTTAAATAATTTTAGTATTGATAGTAGTTAAAGTCATACTTTACATTATCTGTGAAGAGCAAAGAAGAGGCACCGTACAGACAGAAATACTACGGATGCAAGCGTGCCGTACACATTCAGGCCCTTCACTATCTGACATCTTCCTACCTTGTCCACTAGACTCTGCATAGCTTGAACTTGTATTTACACGCAGGCATGAATGATGTGAAAATGTAGGCCTAAACATGTTTAAATAAGTGAAGGTTCAGCAAAGATCTCCTTTGGAAAGTGCAAGATGCTCGACCTTTTTAAAGTTGTTTAAAGTTTTTCTGACAGTGTTACTTAACTTTATTTCAAGCCTTTTTTATTCAGAAGTTTCATATGAAGAAGAAGATCCTTTTTATAATTAACATTAAAACAAAGCTGATGTGTTGCTCATGGGTTTTAGAAAAGTTTCAGTGAATGTACCATCAGCTGCAGTGTTTAAGTCACTCCATGAGAAGGTGCTAGAGATACAAGAACCATCCCATTTATTATTTTAATTTATTTATTTGTTTATTTCACATATGTTAACCGGGTTAGTCCAACTGAGTTTGCAAACAAACCCATTTTCAGTGGAGACCCGAGGGGAAATGCCCTAGCAATTGCTGTTTCAAACACTGTATACTTAAATTCTGGTAATAAGAAATGCTGGTTGGAGGACAAATGTAATGTTCACATGTGTGCAAACCAAATCTGCATATTCAGATCACATTTTTGGGGTGTGAGACGCATTTGATGCACAGGCATTGTTTGAATCTAGAAGTAGAGAGAGAATGGGAAAAAAGTAAAAACAAGTGTTTGTAAGAAATAGCAGGCTGGAGAAAGGAGTGAAAAATGTATAAAAGAATTTTCAGACTATGCGATAGGATTCTTTATAGTCACAGTCCAAACCGTAGATGCCCTAAAACTGCTGAAACCTTTGGTGGGTTCAGTAAAACAAATGGAGAACACATTTGAGTCAAACTGTAACAACTCACTGTACAGATTAGTGATCAGTCAAACAATTCTAGATGTCTAACTTTAACTAAGGATGTATGATCCAAGTGCATTACAATCTATGATGCTAAGAAACTGCTTTGTGTTTGCTATTATAATAATGCCATGGGGTTATTTGGATATTTATACAGAACTTCATTCCTAAGATTTATACTTTCATTGGCTCAGACAATGAAATTGGTACTACTTGGGTCCACCGGACACAGTGACTGCCCAATAATACACTGAATGGTGGGGCGTACAATACATACTGCATGCTTACCTACAGAGAACAGATGTGTTTGCGACACCATGATAACATAAAGAACTGTTTCACAAGACACCATGATATCAAAGACCAAGAAAACAATCAGGGTAACTTATAGACAGAGTCAGTCAGAAAGTGCAGATAAAGTTACAATTCATTCCATTAGGAAAGTAGTCACATCAGTGGGTGTTTGTTTAGATATATGTGTCATTACATTTGCTTCAGACATTATGGAAGGAATGTTCAGATTTTATTATGAATGGACTGATGATCATTGTATACCATGTGCCACGGTATATAACTCAGCTAGTTGGAGGATATTTTTTTACAACCTGCAAACACTGAGATGTAGATATATGAGCTGATACAATATGTAATATTACCTTATTTAGTTTACAAAGCTGATAACCTAAATATGGCCTTAGATCTCTTTGGTCCACATTGTTTCTACCAAGATAAAACATAGTTTGTAGGAGGGGTCTACTGTCATAGCATTTGGCAATGTATTTAGAAATAATTCATGCAGAAAATAATCTGAGCAGTTATCCTTAGTGTTTTATCCATCAAAGGAAATTTTAGTTATTCAGGCCTTGTTTCACAGGGACCATTATATAATGCATGGGTTACATATCGGTTGGTTAGCATGATTAATGCAGTCTTGATTATCATGATAGTATAACAACCTGTATCACTAGATCACTTGTGGCCCTCTTCTCACCTTCAGTCAATGGTATCTGTTAGTCAATTGTGTAGTCAAATTATTTTTATAGGACAAGAAAAAAAAAAAAAGAACTTGCTAAATTGTAGTTATGTGTGTGTGGCGTGGAGAGGGCTTTCACCCACAGCCTCCATATAAACAGCTTCACTTCCTGTATTCGTCTTAATGTATATGACAAACTACAAGCTCATTTCAATTCATGGAAAGAATTCCTTATCTAGGAACCAATGCGCATTTCAGAGAACTGTGCATTATAGTAGTTTGTCATCATGTAATTCAGGTGCTCTGCATCATCCACACACAAGACACAACTTATCTCAGGAGCATCAAAAGAAAATGACCAGACACAGAAATGTCTGACGTGTTAGCAAACAAGAATTTTCAATAAATGTGATATGTGACTCTGAAGCAAGTACAGATAGACATATACATACAGATCTTGAAGGACAACACTATGTTGGGATTCACATGCAGTCAATAGTACAAGTTGAAGAATCTAACAATCTCGCAGTTATATCTTCTTATGATTAGTGCCTATGCATATTAAGGTAATGTGTTACATTTTACCTGGAAGCTTATATAATGCCAACTGTGTGAATCATTGCAATTCTACTGTCATAATACCATTGTAAATGCTGTAATTCTTAGAGCTGTCTGACCGATTGTATACAGGATTAAAGCTATGAGCTGTTGAAAAAAATGCTTCCTATAATTCTTGGTTTGAATCCCTCAGCCTCCATTTGCATTTTGTGTGACTCTGAACAAGTCATTTAACCAAACAGCAATTTTGAGATTGGCCTGGACTCATCAATAACCTCATGTACCACATGCTTAGTAACTACTTGTAAGCCTACACATTAAAAACTAACACACAAGTTTACAGCCATGCACTTTTTCAGTATTGCCTATACATTCACTGAAATTGTGATCCTACATGCGTCACAATGTGCTGAAAAATAATGCTATTATAAACCCAATATACTGTTTGCTTATGTAGAAGTAACAATAGTATTCTTTTCCTGTAAAATGGAATGTGCAATGGAACCTCAAGTAACAAACAAAAACTAAGACAAATTCTTAGTAACATGAAAGAGTTACTAGTAAATCAGCAATATATTACATTCTAAAATATTATTGGAAGAAGACATAAATGTTTCTTCTCAATAGCATGGTGCTTCATAAAAGAGTAAAACGTGGTAATGCAATGAGGTGCAGTTTAATCACAAGGGCATCAGTGATGTACGGATAAATGCAACAGTAGGTCAAATAATCCCCGTCTTTTCTTTCAGTTTAAAAAAAGATAAAAGACTATCACTTTAGTGACATGAGGCTTCTTTTAAAACACAGAAAAGTTAACATATATATGTATATACATATACACACACACACAGACATATATACATACATACATATAGATAGATAGATAGATATACATATATATTTGGGAAAGAAGTTAAAAATGGAATTACTCTACAGCAACTCTTGATAAGCCTTCTGCAAGTCAGGAAAATGCAAGCCTACTTCCACTCTCCAAGACATCCTGTCACAGTGAACTTATGTTGAAGGCAGATAAGATGCGACAAGACATTTTTAAAAATTCATTACTTTCTTGGAATATTTTTTTCCTCCTAAACTATTTAGTCATGAAACTATTTAATAAATGCATTTCTACTTTTTAACCCAAACAGGCATAGACTGAGCTCCTAATTGACTTTTCAAATGAACAAAGCCACAGTCTACCTGACCTTTAACTAGCAAAGTTAACACAGAGACAAAGATGACAATGGCAGAGTTACAGGTTCTGCTCATGGGAAATGATGTGACATTTGCAGGTTTTTAGATCTGCAGCAACGATCTTTATGAAAGAAAGATGATGTGAAGTTGTGACACAGACAGTACTAAGGCCTTTTAGCAACGAGGCTGGTATATTGTCAAAGCCTTGTTCCTAATGATTTCCTCACCTATTCAGAGGGTCATAGCCTTACTTTGTTTTGTTCTTTGTTACAGCACACAGTAAGAAGCTTTACTCAAGTGTGGCTTCTACAAATTAGAAGTTAGCATTAAAAAAAATAAAAACAGATCTTAACAGTTTCAGACAATTTGATCAGAAGTAAACTGAGTTTGCAAGTATAACTTTCTACGTTTGTTGGGTTAGGCGCTACACATCATCTTTTTTACCCAGTGGAGATGATCTATGAATATTTAGCAACACTAGTGTCCTCATTTGTGACTGTAAGCCCTTCATTTGGTAGTAGTTTATAGATTTTATGCAACTCTGTTCATTTTATTTTTGTAATCAAGTAGCATTTATATTCAGCAAGCTGACGGTTCCTTCTCCTGGTGAGAAGCAACACAAGGTAGAGTGTAGAAATTGGCCCCAGTGAGATTACAGGCACCTTTTTAAACAGCAGCACTGATGTTAAGTCATTAAATGTCCCCGCCATTGGCTGACTGAACAGCAGTTCAACAGCTATTCACTAGTGTCTTGCCAAGTCAAAGACACTGCAGGGCTTACAGTGTTAGTCATCATGAAAATCCAGACCTAGCACAATAATGTCACAATGCAAGACAGTGCCATTAAAACAAGTTGTGCACATATAATAATTGCATGTGCATGTGTGCAAAGGTAATGCCATGCATAAACTCACATCCTTTTATGCAAAAAAGGCTATAGTTTCTCTTGCAGTGCTTATGGAAGCTTTGTCCTTGGCTGTCCAAAGAATCTACTAAAAGTTCTTAACAGAGGAAAATTATAGTTGCAGAATGCTACCTATGCACAGCCCCTTTATTCTAAATGTTTCATTGGTCTTCTTACATATCCTGGCATTCTGTTTTCCCCTGGATCAGATGGCATGCTGTTAAGGTAGCAATGCAGTCTGCTGTCAGTACTGTGTGTCTTAATAGTCGTCGTTAATTGCCCCTCCACCCAGTGGATAAGAAATGTTAGGTCAAACACACACATGTACTAGGCTTCAAGTTCTGGTTATGAATCTCTAGCAGGAAATCCATATCTGAAATTTACAGCTGCACATTCCTGTCGATTTGAAGATGAGCTGCTCACATGCTAAAATTTGAGAGCTTTTTTCTTCAAATCGGGATACCAGTGGCAAGCAAATGCCTTTGAAAACTAAATTAAAGAAATCAAGACCTAGCTTAGAAAGATTGGTGAGGGCTTCACAAATTCGAAGGGATCACCATGAACTTAAATAATAGTGGAATATAAGTCAGATAAACAGTCCAACCATCGACCCCAGTTCTTCTTCTCCATCTAAACACACACATATGCTAAGTCAGAGTAGACGTGATTCAATGTCTCTCATTTCTGATTCTATCCACCGCTGGTATTCATTCTGATAGTACACCTGCACGGCAGGTAATGCGAATGCACAAATAGCTACAGAATTAACTATACCGGTAGTTACCTAGCACATATATGTGTGCGCCCTTCATGTTAAACTGTTTTAGCACTTTTTCCCCGGGATTCATGAAGCTCGGCGCAAGGCCGGCGTAAGGCCTGCGCCGGCGGTGCATGGAATATCCGGCGCAGTAGCGCCATATACATATTAATGAGAGTGCACCGGAATCACAGACACGTGCGTAGTGTACGTGAGCGAGCCCAGGTAGGATGCGTCTGGAGGCGTGTCTAAGCCGGCATGAGGTGAGCAACCTAATGTGCTGACAGCCACGGTCCGCCCACAATAGTAATGGCAGCAGCCAGGTCCCGTGCAGAATGAAACGCACGTACAGTATGCAACATAGTCCCCGTTCCAAATCAACGGAGAAGCAAATAGAAGCCACGAAGGCATAAGTGTACCCGTCCAAGGAGCAAAGGATACGCATAAGACCGCCGTCCGCAATGCACTGTCAGTGTTTACACTCAGAGAAGGTGTACAGCCGCATGTCAGCGCCGCACCGACATAGGAGCAGCGACTAAGGTCACCACCTGTCCCACTTTGGTTGGGGCAGTCTCTCCATGGACAGTTGTGTCCCGAAAAAACGTATTAGAAATGGCTGATGTGCTACGATTGTAGGACACAATGATATCCCGTATGTAATGTAATGGTAGCATGAATTGGTTATTTCTGTAACAGAAATACCTAAATGACACAATAAACAGAATAAGCAAGGAAATTGCCACAATAATAAGCAAATTATTTAGGCAAACAAGTGAATTTCTATGCTATATAGTGACCGTTGTATGTGTCGGCCTGTAAAGTCAGATGTGAGTCCCGGAAATATCCCAGATCGGAAAATGGAAAAGGTGGAAACCCCAGCAGCGACATGGGCATGGTCACCAGGGTTACCTGCTGTCCCAATGTGCCATGGACAGTCACTGATTGGACAGTCGTGTCCCTGCAACAATCGTAAAAATGGAAAATGACCTCCGATCCCCTGCCACGCAAATTCCCGCAATATACATGTAAATAGTAGCATAAAACATATACATTACGATATGGAACACAGACATGGCATAAGAAAATAAATAAGGAACCCAAACGCTTACAGAATAAGCTCATAGTATGGCAAACAAGTGAAGTTCTGTCAACTGCACTAGCCCTGGGTATGTGTAGTCCTGCAAATTCCGAAGTGTCCACATAACATGCCCCACTATGGGCATTGGAAAAGGTGCCAACCATAATGGTCACAAGCAGTAGTGACAGTACATAGCCGGGTAGCTGTGCTGACATAACAACAGTAAGGAAGCAAGATACCTCAAACACAGGCAAACATGTAAATAGCAACATATCCCAGACCCAGCAACGTCTCTGTTGCATACACTGGATGGTGTATGATGAAGTGTAATATCCAGAAGCAGAACCCATGCATTCGGATGTACTACACAATAGCCTCATTGTACATGTCAGTCACACCCATGTATACCCCTGCACCCAAACCTGCTAGCATCCGTGTGCAGCTATACAACCACACACAATGTGCATACCTGAACTGTGGTAAGAAGTTTGTGTTAGGCAATGCCACGCGGGCAAATACGCACCCACATGTCACCAACCCACCGCAGGTACAGATATGTAAATGGCTGCATGTGAATGTGTCAGCAGAATGTGTACATCCGGCATGTAGTATGTACCCGTCCAAACCATCTAGGTTTGCATACGACACGGTGCACATAAGTGTACACATGTGGACAAGTCGGTCGTTGGACCACCGCATCGATGATTATCTTTGCAGTGAAGTCGATCACATATAGCGGAACAGGTGCCTACCACACAGGACGTCCTAACAGGGTGCTACAGGCAAAGAAGGGGAAACTGGGACATCACATGTGGAGATTAGCGTGGCTGGACGGACAAATACACATGGTCAAGGTAAAGGACGGAACAACATGCATATGGCTGGATGGATGTTGTTCATGAAATATATAGAAACACATATGAAGTTCCAGTTTACACTCTAAATACTATATAATGTATTGAATTGTACCGTACAATATGGCAGTAGAACTAAGCCTGCATGTAATTGGTGAAGCTAAGCTGTACTGTGATGGAATTCTGAACCTGGCAGTAAGCAGGACAGCAGGCTCATGTCTGTCATCATTAATTATTTGCTGGCTTACAGAACAATAAATGTATGTACATGCATAACAGCACTCCTTCCCCAGAGGAGGATGGCCTTGTGAGCTCAATGGAAGATAGCAGTACAACTCCCTACCAGAGAGACAAAGCAACATACTAAGAAATTAACTGTCCACTGTATCGTAACAGTCTAGGGTCCTTGAAACAGCTACAATCACAAAAGGATACTGTAATGTACAAGGTGCCTTGCAAGGCTGTGTTATTCCCATGAGAAAACAATTTAAAAGCACGAGCCCAGCACCCACGTATGTATAGACTATTGCGGACCATAGTGATGGAAATGCCCTGTGACCGACCACGCCAGTAAGGTGGGCAAAAGCTGATTGTAAACACTATATAAAGAAACTGCTTACTGTATAGAGTCAGACAAAACTCTCATACTTGGACTGTACATTATTTAGCCTGCCTGTGTACACTACTAAAACTTTCGAACCCGAGCCTCCTGTGTTATCGGCTGTCACTTAGAAAAGCCTACTGATAACTACAGTCTGGTTGTAACAACTTATTTCACATCGTGATCCTTGTAATCCGGAATTCCCTTGGTAAGCTACAGGTCAGAGTGCATGGCTGGTTAGACATGTACGCTGGAGAATATGCATAAATGGTTCTTCTTGAATGAAAAGACCTCCGACTGAATTGTTGTGTGTAAAGAGGCTGTTTACTGTCTGATCTGTGGCTGAAAAGCGGAAAACTGGATCCCAAGAAGAAAACGTGCAGCCTTAAACAGGAGGCCCAGGTAAGGAGTGTCTGCCTTTTGTGTCTATTGTAGATCAGGGACCAGACTACATTGTGTTTCTGTTAACAGTAGTGATATCGGTCAAAGACCTACCCACATACTGTTAAATCTGAACATAGGTCAGGGAACACACAGCAGAGTAAATAGTGATGGTAGAGACTACAGTGGATACAGGGAAGGAGACACACGTGTTATGACAGAAGGGTACGTAGCAGTCGTGTAGAGGATATGGGAGATTATCGAAGCAACAGATCATGTGATCCGCATTTGACGGGTGACGTGAAGAATATGCAATCGCAGAGAGCACATAATTGTGAGTTACGCAGCAAAATGGGGTAATAAATATGACATTGATGGTATATTAGGCAACATATCGTTACTGAAACATTGTAATCCCTGAAAATTTGATGCATATGTTCCAAGGTAAACACCTGTTCCACCCTGAGAGGATATGCCCTCTCTGGCCAGTCGTGTCCTGTAAATAAACCGAACAAATGTCAAATGTCCTGATATCTCAGGACAAACATTTCCCAGATATATATCAAGATGGTAGCGTAAAACAGTAAATTTGTATGTGGAACAGCAAAATATAATAATAAACAGAATAAGCAACTGAAATGCTACAACAATTGGTCGCTCTCCTGGCAAAACGTGAATACCTGTCCTATGTACTGGCCGTGGGTATGCATTTTCCAGGCAAATTACACGTTCTGAACACTAATGTCCCACATTGTGCATTGTAAAAGGTGGCAGCCCTAAGATGTGCAGGCGACAAAACAGCGACAATTGGGTATCCGTCATGCACATCGGTGGACTGAGGTAGTGTCAAGGGAATAGAACACTACAACTCGCTAATCATCATACTGAGACATAGAAGATCATATTACAGTAGTACCGACCCCCACAACACCCTACCACCTCAGATACCACATGCAGGATATTAAGCGGGAGGGCAGGCTAGTCCCCACACGTTATCCTGTGGCAACAGAGGTAGCACAACGAACAAATGTAATAGAAGCTATTGAAACCACATCCCGAACACGTAACATACCTAGGGACACCCGAGTAAGAACACAGTACTAAAACAGAGTGAGGATATCTGTCAATTAATTGAAGTACCGAACCATCATGCAGGACAGGAAGGCCAGGACCCAACCCCGGCGTATAGACCATGGACACCAGAAGATATCTGCAAAGTCAGAGGGAATTCCCCATCCACAAAGTAACCGCTATTCCCCATGCAATACCCCTGTTTCTCCTGGTTGCTAACCCAAAAGGGAATGGCGGATGGTACAGTATGTATAAGCTGTAAATAATGTAAGAATACTTAGGGTAGCGTTGGTGCCAGACCCACACACTATATTCAATGCTATGAACATGCCACAGAAGTATCTTACCGTGGTACATATAAGCTATGCTTACTTTGCAATACCTATACATCCACATAGTGTATTGCTTTGCTTGTACAGTCAGGGTGACAGATACAGCCATACCCGGCTATCGCGGGGCTACTGTGAAAGTACAACGATATTCTCACAGGGGATGGCTAGCTACATTCCGGTGTCAACTCCAAGCGGGGCCAGTCAAGCTCCACTTTAATTGGATGATATTCTGCTTGCCCCTACCCAGCAGCAATGTATGGAAGATACAATAGCATTATTGAGATAATCAGCAGAACAGGGACATAAAGTAAGCAAGCATAAATTGCAAATACAGAGAATACAGGTCAATTACATGGCATATCTGGTATCCAAGTAGGGTAGAACATCACATGACGATAGGAAGGTAGCAATATAATAAGCACCCAAGCCAACTAACAAGAAGGGAATGATGTCGTTCTGGGCCGACTAACACATGTTAAATCTGGATACCAAACAATGCTGTGGAATCCGCTGTCTTGTTTGCCTTAACCTTTAATACACCTATGGCAGCACAACACATAGTACAATCGGATTACAGTAGCAGAAACAGCATTATGCAGACTAGAACGATTGATAGCCTTAACAGCTCTAGTAGGTCTCGTGAATAATCATAACACATGTTGTCAGACCGTAGATTGTAAGCGGAGATATATGACGCCAGTCTTGATGCAACAGCAGGGAAGTAAGCAACGCCAAATAGATGACTACTCATTGCAGTTGGACACTGTGGCATGGTCACTGCCACATTGTGTACAGGCAGTTGTTGTAGCACCCATGGCAGTACAGGCCCCGCCGTAATGTTACTAGACCACCCTCTCACTGTGAGAATGTGTCATGCAGTTGCCATCAATCTGCTGCAAGAGAAGATAGAATTCTGACTCGTGCTACACATGTGTCATGTCTGACCATACCACTGAGTCAACCTCACATGGTGATTGAACGTTGTACAACATGAAACCTATCAACGCCACGCCTGACACCTGTGTATGGTACATCACACAGTAGCCTATACGAAATGGCTTAAATAACTACACACAGACATGATAACACTGATATACCCTTAGATGATGCAGAGGTGACAGTTAATGTGTACGGATCATGTAGACAGAGTCCTACAGGAACGAATGAAGTAGTTTATGCAGTAGTTATTGATAATGACATTGTAGACGGCAAAACCCTGCAGCATAACGTGTCTGCTCAAGCAGCAGAATAGATAGCTTTAACACGTGCTTGTACTGTAGCGGAAAAATGATGTGTGGACATATGTCCCGATAGTCATTCTGTTGTCTGTGCAGTGCATGTTTATGAGCAGCAGTGGAAGAATAGGGGAATGATAACATCCACCGGTAAACCGATTAAGCATGCTCATACGAACCTGAATGCATTACAGTACATGCAGTTACCCACTGAAGTAGGTAATTGTAAATGTGCAGGGCATAGAATGCAACAGGATAACAGTAGGAAAGTTGAGGCATGAGCTCATGCACCTGCAAAACAAGCAGCGTCACAGTTGGAAAGTGTCTGTGTGAATGAGGAATGACAAACCTCAGACTGTTTAGATGTAGAAACTGTACAAACAATGCAAACAGCAACTACGAAAGCAGAAAAGCCGACGTGGTTATGACGAGGAGCAATCCTTGAACACGGACTGCACATATCCACAGTGAGAAAGCCAATATTAACGTCTAATATATTCAGATATGCGGCTTTGTGGAGCCATGGGTACAGACATGTCTCAACAGGCGGGATGGTACATTTGGTTAACAGAATACCCCTAACATACGGAATTATAACCACATACAAACCTCATGAGCAGCGTCACGTTTGCCGTAGATATCATGCACAGGGAGTATTTAAACCAAAGGGAGTGAGTTGACCTACACCACCCTAACCGTTCCGTGCTATTTGTATGGAATTCATACATCTGCATAAATGTGAAGGGAACAAAGACTGTTTAGCGATTACACATATAGATAATCAAAATGGGTAGAAGCATTCCCAACCAGTAATCCGGATGCAGCAGCAGTGGCAAAGGTGCCAGTAAAATTAAGTATCCCCAGATCTGGCATGCTGTAAAGAAGCTACAGTGACAATAGAACACATGTAGTTAACCAGACAATCACGCTACCTGGGGGATTACCACGAATCACCATGAAAGTCAATTGCATGTACAACCCACACTCAGCACGACTGCTGGCGCCGCAGAATGGGAGCTCGTAAAATAAGTAGAGGAGTTGGGTGGGTGACATCCAGACGAGTTACATGAGCTGTCTACCTCTAGCATTGCTGAGCATGACAACAGTTCCAAATGTAAAGTGCTGCACCCACTTCGAAGTAGTATGTGGAATGGCATATCATGTGCCAGAGTGGAAAGCTGTCGTGCCTGCAGAGCCGGAGGTCGATGACTCAGTAGTAGGTGACATGAGAGGATTGTTAACTAGTAACACTTTTCCTCAGTTAAAGTCTGTTACAGATAAGAGCAAACGAAGACGGAAGCATAGCTGACACCAGTATCCTGTGTGTATGTCACTGTTATCCAAAGAACATTATTGCCAAGTGGACAGTGCTAATGTCTGTACCGGTACTGTTGGCAACGCCACCGCAGTAAACTTTGCAGAGAGGTCGTCCTGGGTCCACCTCACATTTCCAAACTGGTAAAGGATATCAAGTCTGATTGACATCTTGTAGCTGATATACCAAAGAGCCCGAATCACCCGGCGAAGACTGTATAACAATACAAAGCAACCCCAAAGACATTTATGTTTGCTGTCCTAATGATTATACACCTATTAACCATGTTTGTGTTTACGTTACAATTCCGGGACCTCACCTGCATATAACTACACGGATACAAATACTGATACGTGATGAACTGGCCACAGAGTGTCTTCCACACCTCAACAGATACCTAGGCATGATGTGTGCATATAGAGACCAGGAACACTTTAAATTGCTGTGTTTGTACTGCCATACCTACATCATATGGAGGACTTCCGATGCATGTGGTCCCCTTGGGGATAGATTGAGACTTGTGAATATCTACACTTTGATACAGGTTCTGTGAGATCACAGGACAACGTGGCAATGTACTTACCTGTTACACAAAAAGGAATTGTATGTTATCATAAACATGGTACAGTTGCAGTTGGTGGGAGTATTTGTAACATAACTGTGTCTTACGAATGTCATATAACAGCCAAAGATCACAGTACTACTTGTAGCACCATTCCTAATTTGTATTGAAACATCATGAGAACAATGTTGAAGGATGTGCAGAAACATCCTGAATTGTATAAACAGTACTCTGTTAGAGACAGGAATTTGTTACATGCATCAGTAATAAAGTAGAATATAGTTATGTTGTTTGTGGGAAATAAGCATAGCAATGGTTACCTGGGAATTGGTCCGCAGTTGTTATTTGGGCTATCTGGCTCCAGTCACATGACATACTGTACAATTGCCTGTGTGCTAAACGAACTATAACACATATAGCTCAAGAACTGGGAACACAGTCGGAAACCTACTAATCCAGTGGGTGAAATGGAAGCTGTTCTGACATGTCAGTCCTCTGCAAGAGATAAAGGAATACCGATTCATATGGACTTCAGTGACAGGCCACAACCTGGGCTGGAACACCCCCAGCTTCTGGAGTAGTGAAAGCAATCAGGGAACAGAGGAAGTTATCAAAAACTGTCGGAGGAAGGATGAATGTGACTTCCCGCTCCTGAACATGTGACTGCTGAACTGGATGCAATGAGAACTGTTGTGTCACAAAATGTAATAGTGCACGACTGCACCGTGGCGCTGAGAATTGGTACGTGCGGGCTTACTGAAGAAGATCGCTGTGTCCAACTACCACATGAAGAGACCAAAAGCAACGCCCACCTACAGGTAATATAGCAGGTGTCATCCATGGCGGAAACAGGCCCAAACCCACTGCCGAACCATTTCCACAAACCATTGGGTGGATGGGGTCAGTCATACTGAATATCATGAATGCCATTTGTGTTGTTCTGCTCATATTGGGAGCATGTGTCTAGTGCAGGATACTGTGCATGTAAGTATTAGACAGGGACTCTGGCAACATTCCTGTACCGAGACTATGGATCAAGACCTGTAGTGGTATTTGTCAATAGAAAATGCAATCCTACTTGCAATGTACATCAAATTACCTGCCTAGTTAAACGTTCCACAGAGGAAGACGCCAGGGAATGAAATAATGTTGTATATGTCTCTGGATAGAGTAGAAGCAATCAAAGGAGGGAGAATGTTAGCAAAATGCATATTTAAACATAATATGACGTGCAACTTTAGAAGCTAATAGTGTATAATGCATATTATTCTACCTGACAATATAGCAGTACAGCTTCTCATGCATGTAATTGCTTGTAGTGTAGCTGCAGTGTGATTGAACCCTAACCCTAGCAGTAACCAGTGCAGCAGGTGTATGTCAGTCAGCATTAGTCATCTGCTCGGTTACAGAATAATACATGTATGTACAGGTATATCTGTCATCCTTCTACTGAGGAGGATAGGCTTGTGAGCTGTAACACAGAGTACAGCTGCTCAGCAGAGAGACACAGGAACCTAGTATGACACGGAGTGAGGACTGAATATGAACAGTGTTGGAACCGTGTCAGAGCAGAACTTACCAAAGTACAGTCTAACTGAATATGTGTCTCGCAAGGTTGGGCTATCCTCATGGGCAAACATGTAATAAGCATTACCTGAGCACTGTTGTAGGAATACAATGTTCTGTACTCTAGCAATGTAAATGCCTCGTGACTGACAACATCATTAATGTGTGCAAAAGATGATAGTATACAGAATGCTCATACAGATGTAACATGTATAGAGTTGAACAAATGTCTAAACTTTGACTGCATACTCCTTTGCCTTCTGCTGCACAGTAATAAAATGTTATTAATCCCAGCTTCCTGTGTTAATGAGTGTCATGTTGAAAATACGAATGAGTGTTACAGTTTGATTTAAAAGACTTAATTGACAGATGTTTACGTTCTAGCATTGGAATAGGTCAAGACAAACATCACAATGTCCATGTGTACCACATACACACAGCCAGTAACATGCAGTAGTAGTGCATGAAGGCATACACGACTGTGGGAAAAGTACAGGACATATGGCACGTGCCAAGTGCAGATGCATGACACAAACACCAGGATGGGTGTCCCTGCAAAGAGGAACATGTGCCAACTACACCTCCCACAGATGTACTGGCAATAAAAACACATGGCAAACACACAGACACACTACTGTCCAACACATGACTGCAACGGAGCATGGTCAAACACCAACATGAAGCATGCACAAACAGGGACTTGAGTAATGTTTGCCTTAACACCCCCCCATAGGCCAAAGAAGAATAGAATGGACATATGCATGGAATGCTGTGAAGGATGTGTGGTAGTCCTCAGTATCACAGTGTTAGGGACACAGATACACTGTCATCAACTGTGACGTATGTGCAATGTACACAGCATACCTGCATGTAAAACAGAGGACAATCATGTGCCACAGAAATATACAGTGGCGAAAGACTATAGTGGATAGACAATTGTACATGTGACAAACTATGAATATAGGTTCACACGTCCATAGGTACAGGGTAGGCCATCGTCCCAGGCCCAGCCATAATACTACACCATAGTTAGGATGACTTTGCCAACCTTCTGTGCTTCAGATGAAATACCCATGATATTGCTGTATCTCCGTCAAGCAGTGATAATGATGTAATCCCTGGCCTATACCTGCAATCCTCCATCCAATGGACAACATAGCTGCGAACAAGGCTAGGAAGGATGTCTGTCTCACATGTACTGTGATGTAGATCCACAGCATAATGATTGTCTGGGTGATATATGTGTCACCCAAACACATCCCATGAATGACCGTGACAAGGTAAATGTCACCTGCCCTAGTGATTCTGAGGGATGCGGATACAGTAGGTGAAGCATACACATGACATATGGGTTGACATGGCCTTGTATGTCAGGCACAGGCCAACAACAAACAGCAGGTATGTGACGTGATGTGGCAGGGGTCCTACATGTGGGGCAGCATTACACAAAATGGTGTCATCCTGCATCTGTACAACGATCAACCTATGTGGGCTTCACAGCTGCTGTAGGTGTATGGTCAGATACAGTCTGAATGGGGCAATGTAGTAGATCATAGGTGTAACACGAATGGGTACAAGGGAACAATGACCTAGCCTGATGTAGATGTGAATCCCTGCACCAACAGGTGGGCAATGTAGAAGACCCACACAACCACGATAGCAACGTGTGTGGAATGAATGGTGACCATCCAACACTGTCCCCTGATTCCTGGTAATCACCCCTGTGCTGAGTGGACAGCCACCTATATGCTGGACAGGGGTGACCTAGTACATTTTCACAGGTATGATGTTGCATGACGTTGCATTTAGCTGTGGGACATGTCCCTGACAGCAGATATGCATATCTGGGAGGCGCCTTCGAAGGATATCTGTGTCAGATGTCTGTCCCACTATGGCACCTGTGTTGCAGTCATCTACAAACACTGTTGCCCATAGCACCCCTGTGTGTGCCTGTACCGTGAAGATGTAGGTGTATGACAGGAGTGCACACATGGAAGGGCCCCATGGGACACCACTTCTGACAGGCAGTAGGTCTGATATGCTGCCAGCAACTATGACCGTGTGGGTTGTGTCACATAGACAGTTTACAACACATTCTGTGATGTGCGTGTTCACATCCCAGCCAATGGGTTTATCAACGATACCTGAGGGGGGTAATGTGATGAAGGGCTTTGCCAGGTCGAGGTAGGCTGTATGGACTGCAACACCCCATCAGTGGCCTCGGCGACTGTCCTGAAAATGTCGACCATGCTTTAAAGGCATGAACCGCCCCTGAACAAGACAAACCGTGTGTGAGGCAAAGTAAGTATGTCCCCTATGCAGTCATGTACGAGCCACAGTATGATCCCTCCCCATGTCTTTGCAGATAGGTCTCCTCAGGGTAATGGGACAGGAATAACCAGCCTCAGTGGAGGTATTGGCCTTCTGACGTGGGACTACAGTTGCCATGTGACACAACCTGGGTACCCTACCTGAGGTGAGGCTACAAAGAAATAGCTGTCCTAACTGTGTGTCCAATTCATAACCGAGATAGTGGAGTACACAGCGGGTCACCAGCTGGTCTCATCGATGCTATGTCCACTACCCTGGAGAGAGCATGTCCCACCTGTGTGTCACAGAACATTTGGTGACCACAAACCTGTGGTACACATCACCTCATGTGTGGGGGAGGGTGTGGAGATGTCCTCACTGGACTTGTCAGCCTGTATGTTGGCAATGTGTGTATGTTGAGTAAACCCCACCTCTATGTGAACCCAGTCAGAGCATATGTGGGACTGAGCTCCCAGGTGTCCAGCATAGCAACTGAAGGTGGTATGATTGTTAGCCAGGTCCATGTAGGTATATCTGTGGAATGTGCCCTGGACTATTTCATGACAGTGTGTAAGTCTACACATATGATGACCAAGGGTCTCACACCTCACAAGGTGTCTGCTCCACCTTGTAGTAGCCACCTCCTCGTGTTGTACATTTTGTGTATGGCTGGGGTACACCACACTGGATGCTTGGCATTGGTACAGTGAACCACAGTTGGGTAAGTGAATGACTGGCTCATGCAGTCCTGTAGGTACTGGTAGATGGCAAATGTGATTGATGCAGTGGCTGCCGTACCATCGACCACTGGCTCAGGGTCCTTAAAGGAGACCACAGTACTGCGCAGTATTGTGTAGTCTGCCTGTGAGCAAGCAATGTGTATGGTAACTGGCAACACTCACAGCCACGGATGCCAAAAGCAGAAGCCAATGTCCAAATAACATAGATCAACTTCTGCATTACAATATGTGTTATCATACATGTATTGACATGTGTCTGCCAATTACAATTGGAAATGTCCGGTAAGACTGGCCTAAAGTTCCCATGATGTACACAGTCTGGGGGTGTTGTTCCGATAATAAAGTGGCAATACCTCCCAATCGTGACCTCTGGGTATGGTATGAAAGTGGTTGTTAACCTGCAACATTGGATGTATAGCATTGGTTTCTGGTGTCGGAAGACTTGGTTCCTGTAGCACAACACAGTATGGGTAGTCAAGCACACATACACGATTGCTGAACACACAGCTTCAGTGAAACCCACTGCTCACAAGGACACAGTCCGACAAGCTCTACACTTTACATATGCACAGTGGTGTCCATCGTAGGACCCAAAAATTGTGGAAAGAATCGAATAATTTGTTATTTCAATGCGTACCTGAAATCATTGTCGTCACAGGTACACATATGCACCGCAAGCGTGTTTAATGTTGCTGATAGCTGTCCATGTAATGCAGCACAGATGCACAGAAATACCCAGGGTACCGGGTCCATAGAACTGCGTCCACATCACAGTTCCGCACACATGACGGATGTGTAATGGGTACTGTCAATTGTTGCAGTCAAGGGATTCTGGGTATGTAGACGCTGTGCTCGGTGTTGTTTCGCAGGCAATCCTTTCTCCCGGCCCGTGGAGGGAGGATGTGCGTAGCACCTGCCTTACTCTCCGCTAATAATGCAAACCATACTCCGGAGAATGCTAAATGTAGGTGTGGAATGTGTACAGCCCTATACTAGTGTCCAGTAGGCAATTGTCATGGATGGACACCCGTATGGCCAGGATGGTACCTACAACTGCAAAACCGGGTACATGACATAGCCGTGGTAAGGCATAACACAGGAAATACACATAGGGACTACAGTTGACATTCCACATACAAAGCAGGACTGTCGTGCCAACACCGGCGTACACAGCACTCAATCTGCCAGCAACAGACTGAGGAGCACCCGCTACCGTACAGCGGAACAGATGTGCGACCTGTGGAACACATACTAATGGCACACACACAACGTCAAGTAGGATATGTAAACTATGGCATTCCCACCTATGAAGACAACATGGTTAAATGAATGCATAGGTAATCAACATGTTACCGTGGTGTTATAGTGGAAATACAGTGACGGATATGTCCCATTGGGACGCCTGCGGTTTATATGGAGCATTTGCTAACCAGCATCATTGGATGTATGTCATTTGTCCACAGTACTAAATCACCTGGTTATGTAGCACCATGTGGAATGGGTGGTCAAACAGACATCTGCGATTCCTGAACACACAGTATCAGTGAAACCCGGTGCTCACAAGGACACAGTCCGACAAGCTCTACACTTTACAAATGCACAGTGGTGTCCATTGTAGGACCCAAAAATTTGTCTAAAGACAGCTCTCCCGCATTATTTAATCAACTAACGGAACTCATTGTAGTCACAGGTACACATATGCACCGCAAGCGTGTTTAATGTCGCTGATAGCTGTCCATGTCATGCAGCCAGATGCACAGGAATACCCAGGGTACCGGGTCCATAGAACTGCGTCCACATCACAGTCCCGCACATGACGGATGTGTAATGGGTACTGTCAATTGTTGCAGTCAAGGGATTCTGGGTATGTAGACTCTGTGCTCGGTGTTGTTTCGCAGGCAATCCTTTCTCCCGCCCCGTGGGAGGGATGTGCGTATCACCTGCCTTACTCTCCGCTAATAATGCAAACCATACTCCGGAGAATGCTAAATGTAGGTGTGGAATGTGTACAGCCCTATACTAGTGTCCAGTAGGCAATTGTCATGGATGGACACCCGTATGGGCAGGATGGCACCCACAACTGCAAACTCGGGGAAATGACATAGCCGCGGGAAGGCATAACACAGGAAATACACATAGGGACTACAGTTGACATTCCACATACAAAGCCGGACTGTCGTGCCAACACCGGCGTACACAGCACTCAATCTGCCAGCAACAGACTGAGGAGCACCCGCTACCGTACAGCGGAACAGATGTGCGACCTGTGGAACACATACTAATGGCACACACACAACGTCACGTAGGATATGTAAACTATGGCATTCCCACCTATGAAGACAACATCGTTAAATGAATGCATAGGTAAGCAACATGTTCCGGTGGTGTTATATTGGTAATATAGTGACGGATATGTCCCATTGGGATGTCTGAGGTGTATATGAAGCAGTTGCTAACCAGCATCTTTGGATGTATGTAATTTGTTCACAGTACTAAATCAGCTGGTTATGTAGCACCATGTGGAATGTGTAGTCAAACAGACATCCGCGATTGGGGAACATACACCAGCAGTGAAAAGCACTGGGCAGGTGGACACAGTCCAGCAACATTTAACTTGACATATGCACATCGGTGTCCATTGTAGGACCCAAAAATTCTGTTCAGAGAATGCCTGCTAGCTTCCTGCATTACTCACGTGACCTCATTGTCGACACCACGTCACAGGTACACATATGCACGCAAGCATGTTCAATGTTGATGATAGCTGTCCATGAACTGCAGCACACATGCACAGAAATACACAGGGTATCGGGTCCATTCAGCTGCGCCTACATCACAGTCCAGCACACATGAAGGATGTGTAATGGGTACTGTGCACTGTTGCAGTCAAGGGAGTCTGGGTATGTAGAATCTGGCCTCGGTGTTGTTTCGCAGGCAATCCTTTGTCCCGCCTCGTGGGAGGGACATGCGTAGCATGCGCCACTCTCCGCTATTAATGCACACCATACTGTGGGAATGCAAAATGCAGGTGTGAAATGTGTACAGCCCTATACCAGTGTATAGTAGGCAATTCACATGGATGGACAAGCGTATGACTAAGATGGCACCCATAACTGCAAAGCCGCTGGAATTATACTGCCGTACTAACGCATTACACAAGTCATACACATAGGGACTACAGTTGACATTCCCATACAACAAACACAGACAACCGCTGATGAAGTCTAAAGCAAAGACGAGGTACTGTAGGGACCGGCAGTGACCAACCAGAGCACACCAAGAATTAAAGGCAGTCACCATAGTCTATTGGAGCCCACTGCCTGCTTCATAAGCAGACTTATTCAGACTACATACAATGCAGTCCAACCTACTACATTTACAAGCATTAATTGGTCAGTACATTACATGTGCTAGGTACTAATTACATGCCTTAAAGGCAGACAAGTTTAACAAACCTCACTTGGTTGCAGATCCCACACAGTGAGGACATCAGACATTGCTTCAAAAGGTACAGTCTTCATCGGAAAATATAAATATATGTACATACATGAAACATGAACCAACATAAAATGTTTTCCAAATGTCTGACTGTGTAAGATACATATATATGTCCTACGGATTGTGCCAATATATTAACAGAACTGCAGACACCTAGTAATATAAATGAACCATAATATATACACATAAACCGTATGATTATGACTACTGTAAAATAGACCAACGAAATGTAAACATTCACAATGTGCTAATGTAAATATTCAGTTAGAAGGTTACTTAAATAAATCAACTCAGTCATCCATGTGTAAATACTAACACAAGGCCAGCGAGGTGCTTGCCCTCACATGTACTGGGATGTTGTTCCACAGCATAGTGAGTGTCTGGGTGATGAATCCGTCCCAACAACACGTTCGATTAATGACAGTGTCAAGGTGTACGTCAGCTGCCCTTGTGGTTCTGAGGGATCTAACTTATTTACGTGAAGCATAGTCATCAGATCTGGGTTCGACATAGACGTGTATGCCAGGCACGGGTCACCTCTGGGCAAGTGGTATGCAACTGTATACAGCTGGAATTCTTTCAGTCGGTCAGTATAGCACATATACCTGAGACCCTGCATCTGTTTGTCGAAGAACTGTTGGTGCCTTTCCAGCTGCTGCAGGTGTTGGGTCAGATACATTCTGAACGGGGCATTGTACCCAATCATAGGTCTATTGAGCGATGAGTACAACGGGACAATGACCTCCCCTGATCTAGATGTGAATCCCTTCATGATGATGTGGGCAATGTGGAAGGTCTACCTAACTATGTTAGCAACATGTGTGTCTACCGAACGGTGAACAACAACACATGTCCCCAAATCACTGGTAACCCCCTCTGTGCTCAGTGGATTGCCACCTATATGGTAGCTCGGGGTAACCTTGTTCTTACCGAAGGGTATGCCTATGCATTTCCTGGCATTTAGCTGTAGGACATGTCTCTGGTACCACTTATCCACATCTGTGAGGCACTCCTGAAGGATATCTGTGTCAGATGTGTGTCTGACTTTGGCACCGGTTTGCAGTCATCTGCAAACATTGTCACCCATAACCCCCCTGTGTATGCGTGTACATTGGAAACGTAGATGCTGGAAATAGTGGACCCAGGACTGAGCCCCATAGGACACCACCTGTGACTGGCTGTGAGTATGACATGGCACCAGCAAGTATGGCCATGTGTGTTCTGTGACTTAGCCCGTTTGCAACCCATATGGCGATGTATGGATTTACATTCAAGATGACGGGTTTATCAATTATACCCGAGGGGGGTATTGTGTCGAAGGCCTCTGCCGGGTTGAGGTAGGCTGTATGGACTGCTTTACCCTCAGCAATGGCCTTGGTGACTGAGTCTACAAAGTGAAACACGTGTAAAGGGCATGATATGACTCTGACCAAGCTAAACTGGGTTGTATCCAAAGTATGCGGGTCCCCTATGTCTTTATCTATGTGTCCCATTATGATCCATCTCCATGGCTTTGCAGATAAGGCTTGTCAAACTAATGGTATGGTAATAACCAGGGTCAGTGGAGGCACCATCTATGTGGAGTGTGACTACAGTCGCCCTGTGCTACTACTCAGGTACGTATCCTGAGGTGAGGCTAAGATTAAACAGCTGTCCTAAGTGTGAGTTACAGTTCCTGGAGTACACAGCTGGGACACCATGTGGAGCCATGGATGCTGTGTTGACCGCCTTGGGGCTGGATGTGGGTAATGCTGGACATACCCACGGCAGACGTGGCACGTTCCCGAGTCCGATGCCCAAGGGACCACACACATAGCCGGCCTTAGGCATAGGCCAAGTAGGTAGCCGCCTAGGGTGTTGCTCTACACGGGGCACCTTCCAGACTCTATTTGGTGTAGGTAGACTAGGAGGGGGGTAGCGGGTGATGTATCGGTGGCAACGTCTGCCTAGGTCACCACTTACCGTAAGGCCACTCTTCCCGTGGGTAATACAGCAGTACCCACACCCAGACGCGGGTCATTGCTAGGGTCATTGCTAGTATGGCACATCATCTATGTAAGGAAACCATATATCCCCAGACATAATGGCACAGCATAATGCCTGTTCGCCGGCCAAAGGCAGACATACGTCACCCGCGGTGCGGATGTACTGCGCGTGATGCCCGTTAACAATGCCGACATTGTCTCACTTTGTGAAACAAACTCCACAGAGACATTCAATAATAGACAGCGACGGACAACCCGATGTCCTCGTGTCTGAGCTGTTCAACCTGTTACGCCATGTTAAATGTGTGTAGCACAGCAGAACCGGTCCAAACAAAGCAACGGACATGTCTGTGGCTCAGTGAAAGTCGTCACGCAATGTTAAACCCTTGTAATATTGCGACACAGGCCATACATACGGAGGGTTAGTAATGGAAATTGGTTATTTCGAGCAGACCGTGTGCAATCAGTATAACGACATCTACAACGGGTACACCGGCCAATCGCACACGGTTACGAATAATTGGGGGCGTGACATGGTACCATGGACACGGACGAAACGTGCCCATGTGACTCATCCAACATTCGTACAGGGTCAGGGCAGTCCCGCACAGTGGGCGGCCAAGACCAAACCCAACGCACCACAGCAACACCCTGACAGTCAAGGCCTGTATGCGTATGGGATATAAGCAGCTGTCATCTGAACAGCCCTGCGGTGACGACATATGCATCCTGGGCCATGAGCGAGGGGGAATTAGGAATGTTCAACATGCAGTACCGCACCTTTCCCAGCAGGAGAATGGATGCCTGTGACGTGCGTGTGTGCGGGGGGGGGGATATGTAAATGTACATAGGTACCATGGGTATGCATATTAATGACAACGAACAGCTAACGTGCACTGGTCACAGTAACCGTCAAACGTGAATGCAGTCACGTTTGAATTACGACTATTTCTATTTATTTTAGTTTTATTTTATTTTATTTTACATTTGATGACCGGGCTAGTCTAGCTGGATATATGTCCATTTGCATTAGAGGCCCGGGGAGAAAAGCTCCACACATAACATAATAATGACAGACAGACATATTATTAATAAAGACACAGAATAAAATTAGAAATATAAATCAATTTTGTTAATAAAATCAACATACATTAAGGAACTCAAACAGTTTAATATCATACATAATGTTTGGTCAATTTCAAAGCATTTTATCTAGTACATAAAGGTTATGCACTAAGGCATTTGCCATATGGATAACAGTTGAAGCTCAGAAGGATACAGTAGTAAAAGGGGAATGTAAGATGAATAAAAGGGAAGAGGCAGGGGTTAGGAAAAGAGAGAGGAAAAGAGGGAAGACTATAGAACATATACATGTGCACGTGTACGTAAAGCGTCCATGCTGCAAAGACTGTTACATATATAAAGCTGTAAGTGCTTTCTGCACACGTCCGTCAACCGGATCAGACATATGTTACCGGAATAGTCACACGTAACGCAAAACACGTAACCACACAGACACTGTAAACATATATAAACGGACTACGGATATGCATGTGCGCGTGCGCGTAACCCACAATCCGGACATGCGAGTGTGCGTGTGTGTGATCCAGTGGAACCAGGGAAGGTTACGGATGTCTCCTCCACACGTTTACATTCATAATTGTCAAATATATGCTTAAATAGTACTTATTGATTCCATGCTTTGTTATCGTAATGCTACTATTATACACATTGATATACAATAACCTGATCAACACACTACATTCTAAGGTGCACTCTCAGCAATTATCAACTATGTGTCCGGATACCGATTGTATTTACCAATATTGTATATATATTGACACATTGTTGCCGTATTATTGTTTCCATGAAGTAAGGCATGCAACACTGATATGTATATGTCACGATATAATCAAGACTTGGAGCACTGTCCACCTAACTATGAGCAGGTTTATTGATTATTTCGCTTTAAACCGACTCTGAAGGAAGTGTATAAGGGACGGCTATGTCATGCATTCCGTACTCCGACGATGCCCCATGTTAGTAGGTGAGAGAGCTCAGTATCCTTTCACTGTGGAGTCTATCATATTTGACAGTGTCTGTTTTTGCCGATATATGTTCCATGATGTCGTTTAGGAAGATGGGCAGGACGCAAGGTTTGCTGTATTTCCGCATACTGGCACGTGGATATAGATAGGCCGTGTAATACAAATGATGGGTTGTCAAGCAGACATCCACGATTGGGGAACATACAGCGGCAGTCAATACCACTGGCCAGATGGGGACAGTCAAACACGTTCTACACTTTACAAATGCACATCGGTGTCCATTGTAGGACTCCAAAAATTACGACGTCTGCTCCGTTATCCACTGGGATCAGCCAATCAAAGTACTAACCGTGACTACGGCACAGCTAGACATATGCACCACCAGCGTGTTTAAGGTTGATGATACCTGCCCATGACATGCAGGACATATGAACAGAGGTCCCCAGACTGCCGTGTCCATACATGTGCGCCCATATCCCAGTTCCGCACACATGAAGCATGTGTCATGCGTACCGTGGGGGGTTGCAGCCATGGTATCCTGGGTATGCAAAATGGGGCTCGGTGTTGTTTGGCAGATAATCCGTTGTCCCGCCCGTGGGAGGCTGGCGGTACAGGACGTGCCTTAGTCCCCAGTAAGGATGCAAAGCATCCATAGGGTAATGCTAAAGGCATGTGTGAAATGTGCTCAGCCCTACATCAGTGTCCAGTAGGCATTTCCCAAGGATGGACAAACGCACGGACAAGATGGCACCCATAATAGCAAACCTGGTGGAATCACACAGCCGTAGGGCATGACACAAGACATTAAGATGGAAACAACAGTAGATACACCCCGTAGACATCCATCCTGCCATGCGAATCCCAGCGTACACAGCAGCGAAGGTGCTATCAAGTATGTGGATCACCCGCCACTCTGGCGGAACATACCTGCGACCTGTGGAACACATATTAATGGCACACCAACAACGTCAACTAGGAAGGTCATACTATCGCTAAAATATGGCGTTCACACATAAACGACATACTGTCATTAATAAATAGGTTCTACATGTACCGGCTGTGTTATACTGACAATACAGTGGCGGATAGTTCACAATGGTACCTGTGAGGATTATCTAAAGCAGTTGCCAACCTGCAGGACTACAGTAACACCCTATGGGTAAATTGTGGAAGGACACGGGTTACGTAGCACTACATAATATGGGTAGGCGGACAGACATCCGGGAATGGGGAACATACGGCGGCAGTCAAACCCACTGGCTGAATGGACACAGTCCAACATGTTCTAAACTTTACATATGCACATCGGTGTCCATTGCAGGACCCAAAAATTACTCCTTAGGTAAGTGTAGGCAACATAGTGTGAACCGAAGAGGTGACAGCCGTGACTACGGCACAGGTAGATATATGCACCACAAGCGTCTTCAAGGGTGATGACAGCCGTCCATGAAATGCAGGACATATGAATAGGACTCCCCAGGCTGCTGCGCCCATACATGTACGTTCACATCCCATTTACGCACACATGGACGGTGTGCAAGGGGTACTCGAGGGTTCCAGACATGGGATCGTGGGTATGCAAATATGGGTGTCGGTGTGGATTGGCAGATGATTGTCGTCCCGCCCGATGCGGACGTGGCCATGGCATATGCGTTACTCCGCAATACTAATACCGATCATCCACGGAAATGGAGAATGCAGCTGTGAAATGTTGACAGCCCGATAGTAGTGTCCAGTAGGCAGTTCCCATGGATGGAGAAACGACGCCAAGATGGCACCCATAGCTGCAAACCTGGGGGAATCCCACAGCTGTTGCAAGGCATAACCCAGGGAATACAGATACGGTCTACAGTACACACTCCCCATTCAAAGCAAGACCGCTGGGCAGATACCGGCGCACACAACACTCAATGTGCCAGCACATCTATGGGGATCACACGCCATACAGTGGAACAGATGGGTCACCTGTGTAACGATACCAATGGCACAATCTCCACGTCTGCTGGGAATGACATAGGATGGTCAAACTATGGCGTTGACACCAAAGAAAGACATCCTTTGGTGAATTAATAGGATTGATGTCAATACACCATGGCAAACACCCAATGAACAGGGAAGACTTGCTGGCACCCTATGGCCACACACCATGTCACACATAGGTAGATGGAACAGCAACATAAACATTTCGTCCACGACAGGTCGCATATGGTATCCAAAGGTACTTCATAGACATGTATGCACTATCACCCATTGGCCCCGTGAGACTTACACATAACATGGAAGTATCCAGGCTTTAAATATCCACCCTTACACTTCCATTTGTCACTTTCTATGCGAGCAATGGAGATGTAGCCACAGCATAGAAAGCAGAGACGTACTGCTAACGAAACACACACATGTCAACATCACAGAAAGCATGCTATGAACACACTTATTACATGATATTGTACTATGAAACACAAACAAACCAGCAACCTGCAGCAAGAATAGTCCCCGTAGTTCGACACAACACAAGTCTTCGTAACATTTAAACAGTTCATTAAAACATGCAATGTTTCCGTTGTTTCCACAACGTGTGCAGGAAAAATGCTATGTCTAAGAATGTTAACAATCAACAATGTGAGTCTTAACATGATTTTAAATATCACATTGTTGATTGTGAACACTGTAACAATTTGCTCATTCAGTTGTATTTTCGAAAGCAACGGAAACACACACGGAAGGGACGGGAGATGAACCTACGCCTATTTACATGAACTCAGTACAGTATGAAGCATTTACACAATGCGCTACCGAGTTAAGTGACGTGAGCGCTGTCAGAGGCATACATGTAAGCTGCTGACGCCACCCGCAAGACAATATTTGGAAATAGCCAAGGCATGTGTTGCGGAGCGTATAAAAGCATAATCAGTCGCAGAGGCAGCTGGAAACACACACACACAGAGACACACACACACGGAAGGGACGGGGGACTAACCTACGCCTATCTACATGAACACACTACTGTATGAAGCATTTACAGAACGCGCTACCGAGTTTACTAAACAGAGCGCTGTCACAGGCATACTTGTAGGCTGCTGGCGTCACCAAGAAGACAATAGTTGGCAATAGCCAAGGCATGTGTTGCGGAGCGTCTAAAAGCATAAGCAGTCGCAGAGGCAGCTGGAAACACACACACACACAGACACACACACACACACACGGAAGGGACGGGGGACGAACCTACGCCTATCTACATGAACACACTACTGTATGAAGCATTTACAGAACGCGCTACCGAGTTTACTAAACAGAGCGCTGTCACAGGCATACTTGTAGGCTGCTGACGTCACCCGCAAGACAATAGTTGGCAATAGCCAAGGCATGTGTTGCGGAGCGTCTAAAAGCATAAGCAGTCACAGAGGCAGCTGGAAACACACACACACAGAGACACACACACACGGAAGGGACGGGGGACGAACCTACCACTATCTACATGAACACACTACTGTATGAAGCATTTACAGAACGCGCTACCGAGTTTACTAAACAGAGCTGTCACAGGCATACTTGTAGGCTGCTGACGTCACCCGCAAGACAATAGTTGGCAATAGCCAAGGCATGTGTTGCGGAGCGTCTAAAATCATAATCAGTCGCAGAGGCAGCTGGAAACACACACACACAGAGACACACACACACACGGAAGGGACGGGGGACGAACCTACGACTATCTACATGAACACACTACTGTATGAAGCATTTACAGAACGCTACCGAGTTTACTAAACAGAGCGCTGTCACAGGCATACTTGTATGCTGCTGACGTCACCCGCAAGACAATAGTTGGAAATAGCCGAGGCATGTGTTGCGGAGCGTCTAAAAGCATAATCAGTCGCAGAGGCAGCTGGAAACACACACACACAGAGACACACACACACACACGGAAGGGACGGGGGACGAACCTACGACTATCTACATGAACACACTACTGTATGAAGCATTTACAGAACGCGCTACCGAGTTTACTAAACAGAGCGCTGTCACAGGCATACTTGTATGCTGCTGACGTCACCCGCAAGACAATAGTTGGAAATAGCCGAGGCATGTGTTGCGGAGCGTCTAAAAGCATAATCAGTCGCAGAGGCAGCTGGAAACACACACACACAGAGACACACACACACACACACACACACACACACACACGGAAGGGACGGGGGACGAACCTACGCCTATCTACATGAACACACTACAGTAAGCATTTACAGAACGCGCTACCGAGTTTACTGAGCAGAGCTGTCAGGAGGCATACCCCACGTGAGTGGTATGGTTTGCAGAGGCAATGCGCCCGATCGAGTTCGGACAGAGTGCGCAGTCACGCAGTCTGTTACCATCCTGTCGCCGACACTAACACGTTAGTGCTGCAGTCGGAATAACAAGTAACTACTGATCAGTACATCACTGCATACTGGGCATGCTCAGACACTTAGACTCGGCACAGGGCAGACATGCATACACATGTTGCGACAGCATGGGTGGCGGAATGTGGACCGTCGTGTGTGTCCAGGCACACAACAGGAACCTGGCCATGCCACAGACGTGGCCGTTGCGTGGGGATACAGGCATGCACCCCGGGTATAACTGCAGACGCTCGCGGTGTGCACTGTGCTGTGTGTCCATCTACACAGCTGCCTACTGGGCATGCTCAGACACTTAGAGTCGGCACAGATCAGACATGCATACACATGGTGCGATGGCATGGGTGGCGGAATGCGGACCATCCTGTGTGTCCGCCACACAACAGCAACCCATGCCACAGACGTGGCCGTTGCTGCGGGGAATATCTAGGTGCAATTAACCATGTGTACGACTGGCCTACAGTTTGTTGCATGCTACAGACAACCCTCCCAAACACAGGATACCTTCACAGATGTCCTGAGGACACTGGTGAGTGGGCATGCTCTCACAACAGCACCGTATTGGGTGACATGAACCACCCATACATAGCCTGGGAACATTACCCATGGCACAACACAGTACGCCAGCAGTCCCAGGTGTTCACACACCTGGCCACTGTTAAACAGCCATGCACCATACATACTGGGTCGGCATGTCTGACAGTTCTGCCGATCACACGTGGTGAGGATATGCCCCACAGGATGTACAGCCCTCAATGGTGATGCAAGACCGTATAGTGGATCCACTGGTCATCCACTCACTGTAACCAACACCAGCATGGGGGACCTCAGTGATGACCTCTCCACAGAAAACCACACACATCATACGACCGGTGTGGTACCCTACAAGTCCTCCATGCCAGTGTTGAACAGAGGCCAGACCTGCAAACGCCTAATGCCTTCCCCGACCACCCACATGCATGTCTGCAACAGGCAAACATGATGACATCAGGCCCTTGTCCACCACAGGTAGGCACATGGTGTGGTGGACTGCAGCCACTGACTACCTGTACATCAACAGTTGGAGCTACTACATGGCAGAGCAATGACAGTACCAGGGAAACCATCACCCATTCATACCGGCGTTACCATATGGCCCCACATACCATCATCCAGGCCCGCTTGTGGGAGTGGTACTGCAGAGGGCACATGAGACAACCACAGGGCCTTCCCTAACTGTGGTAAGGACATGGTTGGGGGCACACAGACTTGCCTGGAAATGGTCCAGAATGGTACAACAGTCACTGCACCCACAGACATTGTCTGCAAACCACAGGACATGTTCCATGCATACATCCCCCCCCCCCAACAGGGAACATATCCATCCCACCAGAGTGTATCCTCCCAAACATGTCATATGGCCTGGAGTGATCCCATATCTCTATGGCGGTTGACACGTCAGCAATGGGCACCGATGGTGTCCCTGGCTGTGTGCTATCCATCCTCATTGAGGCCCTCGGCCCACACATGCGCCACTGTGTCATGTTAGCCTTACTATGGGCTATGTCCCCAATGGATGCCATATGGCATCTGTGGTCCCACTATGCCAGGGTAGTGCTCCTATGGACTGTCAACAGCCACACCCTATACGCTTGACAAGTGTTGTCTGCAAAGCTGTGTGGAGGTCCATACAGGTGGCCATGGTTACAGATAGCGGTGTACAGCCAATACCGGAACATACCCACAACTACATAGTCAAGGGCAGATCCTGCCTCCCGAACCTGCTCGTCCAGTCTGGAGTGGTCACCAAGGCCATTGATGGGGATACGTGCGTTTGCACACAGTACCATGACCTGGTGGGAACGTTCAGAGCACACTACACATGGGACCCATAGAAAGGCTCGCCAGCATACATGTGGGGACATATGTCACCCGATGCTTCTCAGACAGGTTGGAGTTCACACCACACAGGGTTGGTGCTCAAGGTGCCTTGTCACACTCATATCTGGACCCAGTGGAGGCCCACAGGGCTCACCCCTGTGCCCCCTGCCATATGGCATCCGACCTTCCAATGTGCATGCAATCATAGGGGGATTGTAGCAGACAAGGTATGCAGATGACTACGCACCGGCCAACATACCCAACACCCCATGGGGACAGGGATGTTCACATAGCAGGCCCACTGATGGTATCGTCGATCTGACCATACACATATGATGCACCCCTCACACATACAACCCATTCATATTGTTGTTCACAACGGTGACACAGCTATATTGCTATGCCGGAGGCATTCACAGACATACATACACACCGGCATGCACGTCCATCTGTGTCATTGCCTGGACTATTGGTGTGGTTTGGCACCTAACGTGTTTGACTGCAGGTGGCGCAGACCTACTGTGCACATGTGTACATGGTAGGCCTGTTCTACGGTAGGCATCTGTGATGTGCTGTGCACATCTCATATCTGCACATTTGGTTGGTGTCCATTGGTCCACGGGCCAGTGGTGGGACATACAGGGATGTTGCTGAACATATATGCATGCGACCCTGTACAGCTGTGACGCTAGCCTCTCAGATGCTCGTGTGTCGTGGGCTGCCGTCCGTACCCATCTCCACCTGTGGGTTGCTATCATCCCACACACTCCTTGTACTGTATGTTCAGGCTATGCACCTATGTGGGGCTTGTGTGCATGCAATACGATACTATGTGCCTTTGCACCCATCACAGACAATGTCACACAGGTACACCGGCAGCCATACACATCGCAGCTTGTTGTCAGCACGTCACATGTGGTACACACCTAACACATCTCCTGTGGGACATGGTAATTTGTATGGGCATGTCCAGTTGTCACATACCACAGCTACCCCTACATGACGGCTATGCAGGACATGTGTGTGGACATCTACTGTGACATGTACACGAGCAATGCCCCCTACCTACATCACATGGTACTACCTGTGGAGTATGTGTGTCTGCATCCATGCTATGGCCATAGATGACAATTGTACATCAATATGTGCAACATACCTCATTGGGGTTGTCATGTGCACATGTTCCATGTGTCAATGCATTGTTTGTGTCTGTTGGGCGGTCATTGTTGTGCATGGTTTACATGGCTGACATAGCGTACTGTGTCTGATTCCAGGTACTTCATTCGGCTACCAGCATTGTACCTGGCAATACATTCCAGCCATCATGTAGCCAGCTTAGATGACAGTGGGAGGTGTTCCGCCATGTGCACATATGTCACACAGTACAAGGGTGACTGACACATTGTCAGGACTGGGTTCTGACTGCTGTGGCTGTGTGTACCGGTGTTGACAACCATGACTGCACCAGATGGTGTCTTCTGGATGTGTGACATTCACAACAAACACCTACATTCACATGGCAGCGCATCGTCCACGACAATGGACATTCCTGCATGAACACTGTGTACGGTATGTCTGTATGACCACTGCATATATCACTGGTGGCCACCAGCATGGCTGCCTACAACAGCAGTGTGTATCCTGTGCAAACATGGGTTACACCAGTCACAACACACCTGTGTCAGATGGCCCTGTAGTGGGTGACAGTGCAGTTCCATTCATCATGTAACAGTATACATCGTGCACCAGTATGTTGCAGACATGTGAACGGCTGTGCTAGTTGACATATGCACACATGACACATCACCTGGTACACCGTGTCTGCCTTGCAACCTGCTATTGTGACCACCCTGTGATGACATTGCACGGCCCACATGGACTTGGACATGTGATGGCTCAATGGTGAATTAACCCTCCAGGTGTGTGTCTAGCCAGGTGTCCAGTAGCCACTGGTCTGCATGCAGGGATAGTCTACATTGGCCTACTCTGTCACTGGGACTGTTGACTATGGTCATACTGTTGTTATGCAGGCATGTGCTGTTTGTCCAGTGTGATAGTCGTGTTCAAACACACTACCGTGGCACACATGACGTGTGGACATCTGCCTAAGGTGTGCAGCCCACATGTACATCTTCACATGCTATGCTGCCTGTGCAGTGGTGTCACATGTCTGTCTCCGGCAGGGCTGTCACAGGTAGGCACAGCATGCAGTGATGTGTGACAATGCTTACACCCTCCACTGTGCTGTACACTAGCACTGCACACACAGTACAGCACACACGTCATTTATCTGCAGTGCCTGGGACCTGCCTCCATGCCCTACACGGCACACCTGCCATTCCAGATTGTACACAGATCATACCTCCCAGGCACATACCTGGACTGCAACACACACGGGTGGGTGGTTCCCACACCACACCGTGATTTACACACATACTGTATATTCCCATGACACATTGCATCATAGGTAGTCCATGTTCAGATACCCATGTTCGTGGCCGCACATTGTGACACGCGACAGTGAATACACTGTACACCACAGGTTACATGCCGGTCAGGTTGGCATACTGTACATTGCACCTAGGACAGTTGCTACTGCTATGTATTGCCAGCAACACGCCCTTCCCTAGTATGGACTCCCATGTACCCACACATGCTTGGCCATGCAGTACGGATAGCTGGGTGACACATTACACGACACATACCATACCTACACTACCCTCAGCATGCACCAAACCTCCATGTGTCTGTGTGCTAGGCCTACACACCTCCCCCCTCTGTTTGCTGAACATCCATGCTTACCATCCCTGCTAGCCACGCCCTAAACACACAACCATAGCAGCATGCATGGTACATACACACTACAGCCGGTATTACTGACATCCACTGACAGTGGTAGTTGATGGCATGGCACCCGCGATGGACAGTCTACGTGCCTATGCCAACACTGATCACAGTGCACTTCTGCTACATTTACACACTGGTAGGGACCATGCTATTCCACACTGAGACATGGTGGTACTGGCCTTTTCACAGACGCCACAGTGGTATTCCTGTTCCATGCACACGTGCTGTATGGGCACATGTGCAGGCTGTTGCACGGTAGTTATGTTCACCTGTGTCTTGTGTGTCACTTGACAGTCATGGTGTGTCCTGATGGTGCATGACATACTCCACAGCTAGCTACCTACACATGACTGCCAGACATTGCAATGTGGGCCCTCACACAGTGTGGTGGTATGTCTCTGCTGTTTGACTACATCCACATTCAATGCAGCATACCACGGTCATGCAGGCATTGACGACACAGATGTTGCTGTCATCGTGCCTGCCAATGGGGTACCTACCAACAATACACACTCTCACTCACTACAGGGTTCCAATCCTTGGCTGGACATTGTATTAACCCTGTGGACACATACATAGTACTGCCATGCACATGTTATGTCCGGGAACACAGTCCCGATGTCACCTCAAACCGCCGTAGTTGTTGTATCCTGCCAACCTGGCTGTTACATGTCTCTGCAGCAGCACACGTCAGTGACTGCTAGCCCATTCATGTACGTATTCACCCTGACCACCACACTACCACATCTATCACACTACACATGGATGGTACTGCATTGCACGTATGGGGCTGCATCTCTACACCCATGACTGGGCCATTCAGTATGGCACTGGGCCACATCTTGACATACATGCTTCACACACTCATTGACTACCTGCATGCCTTTCCTGGCACCCTTGTTGGGCTTCTGTGCGCCACAGCACACCACATCCCATGCTGGCCACCTGTCATATTATTGCATGGGTGGGTGGGGTGGTACAGAGGGTATCACATCAGACATGATCCGCCCTTTGCCCTTCAGCACCATTCCACTTTATGCTATTGCCAGTGTACACATCCAGCATCACATCGTACCCTGTGTATCGGGATGTTACGCCATGTGCCTTCTGTACAGTTCACACAGTGGTGCAGGCATATCATGCTAACTACAACAAGTCAGGGACGTGTGACATTGCACGGTCCTCAGACATGTGGCCCCTCATGCTCAGTATTTGCATACACTACCTGCTGTCACACAGTACTGTACATGCCTACATATACCACTTCTACATACCTGGCAGCATTATAGCTCATCCTACTCATGTTGCTGACACCCATACAGGTGTCAGTGTGGCAGATATATCATGTAGATATCATTGCATCAGTTACATCACACATAGTGTATACACATCACCTTTGCATACTGACAGTCATGCGGTGTGTATCACATGGATACTGTCCCTATACAGGCATATCACGTTGTACATGGTTGATGTACACACATGGCCCACATGGTGCTGTGGTTGCCATATTACACCATGGCGTGGGTACACATGTGCAGGACCACGCATTTCTGGACCGTATGTCTGGCTGATACCTTGGGTGCCCTTGTACCAGTGCCATACACACATGTACACGCAGGCCGTGTTACAATAACACGTGTGGTGTACCTTACACAATGGATACAACGTTACATGTCTCAGTATAGTCATGCTGTGCTCTCTACCCAGCTCAGACAGTTTACATATGCAAATGACAGTCATGTAACACATCTGTGCTCACCTGCATGCCACTAACACAGGGGTGTAATCTACTCTGCCATGGGCCATGTTCTCCGCAGTACTGATGCATGTAGTACTCCTACATGGCGTTTGCAGTGGCCAGGGTGGGAGGAGCAGTCCTGCATGTGTGCACACATGCCACATTGCTCAGCCCGGCGTCTGTGTGACATCCACAGACTGGACACACACCATGCTGTGGGACATAGGTCCTGTGCACATCCCACAGGGGCACACTGTGTCACTAGTCATGTGATAGCTTCCTTGCTGGTAGGGTGACACAGACCCATGGTACCACCACGGCGGACGTACTGTATAGACATGACAGTTGACATCCAGTTCTGCCGTTCAGTGGACACTACCATGGGGGGGGTCAGTACTGTGTACATTGCACATGTGTTTACACACGGCTCTGCTGGACATCATTGTGGCACACATTGCACCTGCTATGGAACGTTTGGACATGGTCACTTGCTGTTCCCTCTATTTCGGGTACCTATTCTGCTACTACATTGTCCCATATGTGCAGGCCATACATATCTTGTGTATGTACATAACATTAGGCCATCGCTCCATCATGCATGCTATGCCTGTGATACTGTCTATGATTTGTGAACATATCCATCATGCCAGCTTTGCATTACACATAATTGACATAGTCGCCCTACTGCGTGGGATACGTGCGTCGTGCGCACATTCCGTATGACATCGATGGTATATGCCCATGCACATGTGTGCTGTGACACTATACATACATGTCCTATCCCCTGCTGTGGCACTTCATTGTTGGATATCCACTGCCAGCATCAGCGTGGGTGGTGGCATTGTTCTGTGTTTGCAACCCCTATGGCAGACCTGGGGTACGGTTACCACCTGTGCCACTTTGCAAGGGACAGTCCCTCCTTGGGCAGTTGTGTCCTGACAAAATATATTACAAATGGCAAATGTCCTGAGATTGTAGGACATCACTATATGCCATTCTTATGTAAGAGTTGCATCACATACTTATTTATGTATGTACATTCCTAAATGTTACATGACACACAATAAGCAACTTAACTGCTACAAGACTACAGTTTTCTTTATGCAAATGAGTAGAGTTCTAACCTTTGTACTGACCATGGGTATGTGTCCACCTGTAACATCTGATGTGTGTCCCGAAGATTTCCCACTTTGGCCATTTGAAAAGGTGGCAAGCCGGACCTGGGGTTATCCCGGGAGTGTACATGTTGTCCCACTGCTGTGCACACGTTGTCCACAGTCGTTGGTATGGTGCGCGTTTTAGCATTACATATCCAACCTTCGCCTCTCTCTGCCTGATGGACAGGTATCTTTACCTACACACACCGTTCACATACTGTACAGATTCGTCATACGTATCGTGCGTTACACACCAGTACATGTCGTGGGTTCGACATACCTTTCCGGCCTTTTGTTCTGGGTTCGTCTCTATTCCCTTGTTTCTCCTTCTCTATTCGTGTTAGTTCGGTATGAACATACGGTTTGAATATCCAGGGAGTCTTCCTTATATTCGTCGTCACCTGAGGCATGTGTGTTAATCAGGCCAATAGCTGTTCCTCGGTGTGTACTTATGCGCATATCGGCGGTGATCCCCCTTCCTTTCGTTCGTTACGCGTCGGCACTAGCCCATGGTTCTTTCCTCGTGTGGCTGTTGGTTATTTGCAATACCTTCGTGAGGATGGTATGTATTGTATCATGTTTGTGTGACTGCATCCGCTATGTGTGGTGTCGGGCACATTTCTCTGTGGTGTTAGCCGTGGATTGTGTGTGTTGAGTATGGTATTGTGTTCGACATGTGGGTCCCCGTGTCCTGGCGGCGTCTGTCGATGGCGTTGTGCATTCAGATGTGTTACATAGCTGTTATTTTCCTGTACATAGCGGATGCAGGGATGCATCAGCCGCTGCTAGTGTTTCCCAGGAGCTTGTTGTGGGTATGCCGCTGTCATTCACTGCCTGTATGTGTTTGCTACGGTTTTAGCTGTTATCCCTTTGATATGTGCAATGGGGTATATCTGCGGATGTGGGTGACGGGTACGGGGTGTGAGTCTTGCATTTATACATACCAGATATGCTTGTGTGTGTGCTCCATCCCTGCTTGGGGAGCTGCGGGTTACCTGTCTGTTGTTCCGGGAATGTTTGTTTGGTTGATGTCGCCTGCTGTCGGTATCGCCTGCATGTGTGCTTCCTGCACGTATTCCTCCTTCACATCGGTTATATATCTGCGGATGTTCGTCTGTGCCTACTATCCATTGGCATTTTGTCGCTGATAGTTACGGTGAATGTGGTGCTATACTTGGGGCAGCCTGTATGCTACCGGTAGCCTCCTATTCGTGTGCCACTTGCTTACACAATCGGTATTTACAGGACCGTGAGGTGTTCACGATGTGCCGGATAGCACATTCAGATTTCGCCGTACCTGCCTGATGCTGTGTAACGTTGGCACGGATTGTGGAGTCTACCTTATGGCCGCCATACCTACGGTCATGGTTTGTACATCGTCCTTTGCATCTCCTGTTGGCTATGGCCTGTGGTACACTTTGGGACATTTCCGCTTTGCATCGTTTTACGCCACGTGCATAGCCACTGAGGAGATGTCAGTACTACTTTGTGGGTACTGCTGTACATACGCCTATGGTTCCTGTACTGTATGCCTACGCCTGTTTTTACACTCCGCCTGTGACATGTCATCTACATACACAGTTTACAGTGGCACACACATTACACACACACAGCGGAACACACGACAACCTCACCTCACACACACATATTGCCGCCATGGCTGTCAACCTTCTATTTCCAGAGTGAGGAACACACACAGTAGTAATGTGAAACAAATGGGCATAATATGGAACACATAGTAATGGCATAGTGACAACTTCAGCTAAGTAGGTCATAGGTTGATTGTAATATGCTGATTTACTTACAGTGAAGAACCTTTACTGACTTACTATGAGTACATTCTATTTACCAGGATGTCATTTATATACATTCCTAACAATGGATGTTTGACAGACATTTTCAATGTGGAACTTGGAGGAACTGCGAGGAACATGAACTGTTTTACACCCCAAATGAGGTAATTCCTCATAATGTCGTACACTTCACTGGTATGCTTTCCGCCGCACCGACGGTTGAACACAATACCTACGTTCGCACGCCGGTGGCGGCGTATCTCCGCACTCATATCCTATGGATATGACACGCTTTATATCTAGGGTTGCCACCTTTTCAAATACCCAAAGTGGGACATTGTCTGTGGAAACGTCAGATTTTGCATGCAAACACATACCCACGGCCAGTACAAAGGACAGCAATTCACTTTTTTGACAGGATACAAACCTGTAGCATTACAGTTGCTTATTCTGTTTATTATCATATTTAGATGTTTCTTCGACAAAATCACTGTTTTATGCAACTAATATAGAAATTATGGGAAATAGTTTTGTCCTACAATCTCAGGACATTTGCCATTTTGTCAATGTTTTTGCAGGACACAACTGCCCAAAGGGGGACTGTCCCTCACAACGTGGGACAGGTGGTAACCTACACATATCCCGTTACTGTACCGTGGACTGGTGACCATCCCGACACGCGGATATGTATTGATGCAGGTTAACATTTCCATGGCTGGCGTTACCTGCCCTGCCCACCCTCCAGGATGATCGGGTTGTCGGTCACTATGTTTACTATGTGGTGATTTCGCCTTACTTATCTGTGAACTTGCATCCCTGGGTTCCATATTACCCTGTTGTACTTTATATCTGTGTATGCGCATATATTTCTACATGTGTACTGATATGTATTTCCGTATCTGTGTATGCACATGAGTACATATGTGGTCGACTTGCGGCGATAGTGGCAGCATACGGCTACGCCATGTGCTGTAGAACCGGCGTGCGTTGAGGTGTTGGCATTCCATGCTCTGCTGGCTATTGGGTGTGCGGTGTTTGGGCGGTGCCTTTGTTGGAGTCACACATACGTCCGCATATACGGTACACATTACGGGCGGACAAGTTTGTGTGGCGTCCATTTTACTGTGTGTGCAGGTCAGGAGGTGTCAGTCCATGGGGCCTACACTGTCAACGTATGTGCTATGGCTTCCCTCTTTGCCAGGGCGTAGGCATATTGGACGCCTCTGTCTACCTACTGGGGCTGGCTCAGTGTGTCCATGGCGCTGAACGCCCTGTGCCTGTGCTTGCCCTGGCAGTTGTGGCGGGCTTGGTGGCCCTCCGGCATTATGTCCCTGCAGCAGCTGTTTCCGCAGAATCATATTGTGTAGCATACAACATACTATGAATATGTGGGCACTTGTGCCTGGAGAGTACTGCAAGGCTCCACCGGATGTATCTAAGCACCGAACCGTGATTTCAACATCCGAACACACGCTCTATGATTATTCTGGTTTGTGCGTGTGCCTCATTATGGCGTTCTTGCATGTGTGTGTGTGCATTCCTGATGGGTGTCATCAACCACGGCTCCAGTGCGTAGCCAGCATCCCCACAAGGTGACCTTGTGTGATGTCCCCTGGCGAATACCTGATACAGCTGTGAGGCATGCCAGATATGGGAGTCGTGGTAGCTTCCAGGGCTGCCAGCACACACATCCATAATAATGCCCTGCGCATTGCACACGACCTGGCAATTGATGGAGGGGTATCCCTTGCGGTTTATGTAGCATCTACCCTGCTCCCGGTGGTGACTTAATTTCTATGTGCGCACAGTCTATCGCACCCAGGACCTCCGGGTATTGTGCCACACGGTGGAAGCGGCGATATTGCTAGCCAACCTCCTGAGATGTGGGGTAATGTATGTGCTCATGGGCATGTGGTAACATGGCATCCAGGAACTGGTGTAGTACCCTGGATGCTGATGCCTGTGAGATGCCCATTATGTCCCGGTTGGCCTTTGAAAGGTACCTGTAGCCAGTATTCGCAAGCTCACACATACCTTTGTGTCCACTGGGATGGGCTCCCTCTGTTGTCTCTTGTTCTCAGGCCGGACCGGCACAGCTTCACTATTTGCTGTAACGTGTCCCTGTCCACCCTGTAGCGCTCTACTATCTCCAGGTCTCGCAGCCCCTGGTAGGTCACCCTTGGTCTGAACACTCTCCTTCTCCTGTGAGGCCTCACGGTGGTTGTCGGCACCACCCTCCGCAACTCCGTCTGTCTCTGCCACATACCTATGCATCACGGCCAAGGCGGCACCCAGCATAAACATAATAAAAGTTCCCCCTCTGTTTACACCCTACGGTGCGGCGTTTGGGAAATCGCGCTGTGTGTTGTGTGCATTCACATTTAATACTGTTGTGCTGTATACCCGGTGATGTCATTGGGTGTGTTCAGTGCGGCCGTATCCACGGATTATTTCCGTGGTTTTACGCTTGCAGCTGCAACGGTACTGCCTGTAGTGTTACATTACAGTTGCCTGCATTGCCTTCGCCTGGCATCTTACATTACTGCATCCTGCAGGCACATGGCATATGATGCATTTTATCTGCAGCTGCAGTTATGCTACCTCTGTACTTGGCTGTGCTATTTTGGTTCTTTGCTCTTTGCATTTCTACTACATCCCCTACTATCTTTGAACTCATATGCCTCACCTTTCCCGTTATGCAGAAGTCTGCATGCAGAGTTATCAGCTGCCGGCCTTTCCCCTTCCTGCATTGATTGGTATTAATTGCTCATTACGGATCCATTTACACTGCTTCCGCGATTTCCTCGTATTCTCCGCATTACCTTCCTATATCCGTGGTTGTTGCCGGTGAGGCCGTCACATGACTGGTTTAGGGAACGTAGTCATCCTCGTGCACATGCATTTGTACGCATTCTGTACTCTCAGCGCATCTATTTCCTAACACGCCAGTCCTGATGCTGTGATGTGCATTGTACAGCCCAGATTTGCTGACCTCCAATATCCTTCCTCCTACAGTGGCACACCCTCTGTGGTTGACATGTATCTCGTAGGCCACTCCTCGGTGTAGTACCGCTACACCGCTTTGCTCCATCCTTACGCGCCGTTTTGCGATTCACTATTATCTGCCTCATTTGCATGGAATTGACTACTAATACATGGTTACGGCGCCGGACACTGCCACCACTCCTTGACAACCATTGCGCTGGGGTTGCAGCTTTACATACATACTATGGTGTGTGGTGGCTGTGCAGCTGATTTGTGTTCTACTGCTCTTTTAGGACATTGTCATATTATTTCATTGCTTTACAACTTCTGTGCACATATCCCGGGGTCTGCTGTTCTTTCTACATACGTGCCATTTATGTCATTTTTTACATTTTGTGCATATTTTCTTTGGACATTCTCGGTGCCTTTCCACATTGGCATATTGCACCTATATGATACCTGACTTTGACAGCCTTCCGTTACTCCTCCGGTATGTTTGGGTAAATGTAAACCGCTTTTGGTTTACATTGCCGTGCCCTTACGCTACGCCTGCGCCACTTCGTGGATCGCTATTTGCCCTCATTTGCATGGTGCAATACCGCACACAGTGTGTTTTGCATACCTACGCCGGGGCGGGGACGGTCCGGCGCATGCCGGTAGTGCACGTGGAATTCATTCATACCTGAATCGCTAAGCAGCCATATTTGGCGTTATAACGCCGACGCTATGCTGGCGCCTGGCGCAAGGTTCATGAATCCCGAGGTTTATTTTAGTTGCATTTTACACTCACTTTTTTTTTTTTTTTTTTTTTTTTTTACTTCATGTTGATTGGTTATTTCTGGATTCTAGACAGTGTAATTTTGAATTCATTGAATATTTGCACTTTCTTAAAACTATTTTCATCTGGTTCTGTGGGAGAAGGAATGGCATTTCAAAGAATGTACTATAGAATTATGCAACACATTGTATTATAAATGATAAAAACATGCATTCCCTGCATCTATAGTACTAGACATTATACATCATTAGAACCCCCCATCCCAAATTTTCCATTTAATTAACTTGTTTTCATTTGGGGACATGATTTTGTGTCTTTTAAGAGCTGCCAAGATCATAACTTGTGTAAAAAATGGCAAATACAAATATTTTTTTTCATATTCTGACCATTTTTTAAGTCTTCAGGATAGACCAAAAAAAACTCACTCATTTTGTAATTGAATAATATGCCTTTTTAGTCATTAATAAGAAATAATTATTTATATAAATAGACAAGCATTAATTATTCTACACAGAATTAGATACCTCTACACTTAACAGCACTATCCTAAATTGCTTTACTTTGAAGCTATTCATCTTTCTTAGGCATGAAGTGAACTTACGTCTGCTTCTGTTCAACAAACTTAGTGTTTTTGTCTCGTAACATAAAAATGGTAACACAGCAACATAATTTCAATTCTTTAAAGTATTAGTCATGTGATTATAACAGCAAGAAAAACACAAGTCCACAAAATCAGTTCATTTAAAAAGTTAAAACATGCTTCCTAACTACAACCACACGTCATTAATAAGGTAATGCCATCAAACAAACCTCTGGAAACTATGTAAGGCTTTACTCAGTAGAAAACTTGCCAAATAACACAAATACTGCATCCTGCTTAAAAGGATAGGGACAAAATAATTTAAACTGGAAAGAAAAGAGAATGGAATATGAAACAGCAGCATATTGTCTGCACATGCACACAGTCTATTGGCCATCTCTGGTTGGTTTTCAAACCAGTATTTAACTGCTGTCATTCAATGAGCTTCATCCTGTAGTGCAGAGTTTGATGCCCACAGCCTCCATTTTACTACTGTTGATTCTTAACAAGTCAGTTAACTAGACAATGCTCCCAGGCTGCAGTTGAAACAGGATACTGGGTGTGAATTAGTCCAGTACCTTGGTAAACAAACAAACAACGAAACAGAAAACAATTAAGCTTTATCAAACAGGTTATCCTAACATTTATGGTTCTTTTTTAAGGGAACTGCTTACATATTTTTATATACTCTGCTACTGGAGTTGGTGCATAACATTCAATGAGCCCCTACCTCAGATCATATTACAAATTCAGAATAACATACTGAAACCTGAATTTCCAAATGTGCTGCCCGATTAAATGAGGGCTACTGTACTCCGGACATGATACCACTCAGATTCTAGGTTGGATATGCAAGAGTTGATGTAATTCATGGAACTTATTGAAAAAATGTTTTCTTTTATTAAAAATACTACAGGCAATAATGAAAAAAAAAACACTCCCACCCCAAAAAAAAAAACATAACAATATCCACAAAAGGCTGTCGATATTTTAAAGTTCTTCCAGGCTAATGACAATCACAAGGCCTTCCTTCAGCTATGTCAGGAACATTAAAGGTAATATTTAGCAGTGTGCAGAACTGATGGGAAATAGAACACCCTTTACTGACCCAGGGTCACATAGTGAATCTACTGATTGATACATGTACCTCTAACCACCCACTCCCACCCCCACTAACCCCTGTGGAATCCATTCTAGCTACCCCTCCAACTATAAACAGGGAGCAGGTCCTGGCGGTGCATGTTTAGGCCAAAAACACTGCTTCATTGGGCCCCGATAATATCAGGTTTTGCCTCCTTAATAGCTTCAAATATGTCCTAGTAGGACCACTTCAGAAACTCAAACTATAACCTTAAAACAGGTTATATGCCAGGTGAACAGATGGATGCAATGGTCATCCCTCTTCATAAGGGCGATCCATCAACTAACCCTGGGAAATACAAACCTGTTAATCTGACATTCAAAGCCACAGAATGAATTATTATGGAAGGGATAAACAAGGACACTGGCAACCTACAAACACTGGACCCATCTCATTTTGGCTTTAACAGAAGGTCTTGCCTACTTAATGTGGGTAGAGTTCCTTAAGGAGTCGCCAAGCCTATGGAAGAAAGGAAAATGGTGCATACTGCCTACCTTGACCTGGCCAAGGTGTTTGATACAATGCCCCACTCAGGTATTGTTGGTAAACTCCCAAGAAGTCAGGATTGGTGAGACTAACTCCACCAGGAGACCGGTCACCAGTGGGGTACCCAAGGGCTCCATGTTGGGCCTGCTCCTGTTTGGCATCTACTTCTTGGTGGTCTAGTGGTTAGATTTGGCTTTCCCACCACCAAAGCCGGGTTCGATTCCCACTGGAGAATTTTGGCATCCGGCCTATTTTTGGTTTTTTGGGTTCCGGGCCCCCCCACATTTTTCCCCGGGGCTTTTGGTTTTTGTTTTGGGGGGGGCCGTGGGGGGGAATTTTGGGGTTTTGGTTTGGGGGGTATGGTATTGTGTTCGACATGTGGGTCCCCGTGTCCTGGCGGCGTCTGTCGATGGCGTTGTGCATTCAGATGTGTTACATAGCTGTTATTTTCCTGTACATAGCGGATGCAGGGATGCATCAGCCGCTGCTAGTGTTTCCCAGGAGCTTGTTGTGGGTATGCCTGTCATTCACTGCCTGTATGTGTTTGCTACGGTTTTAGCTGTTATCCCTTTGATATGTGCAATGGGGTATATCGCGGATGTGGGTGACGGTACGGGTGTGAGTCTTGCATTTATACATACCAGATATGCTTGTGTGTGTGCTCCATCCCTGCTTGGGGAGCTGCGGTAACCCGCTGTCTGTTGTTCCGGGAATGTTTGTTTGGTTGATGTCGTCTGCTGTCGGTATCGCCTGCATGTGTGCTTCCTGCACGTATTCCTCCTTCACATCGGTTATATATCTGCGGATGTTCGTCCGTGCCTACTATCCATTGGCATTTTGTCGCTGATAGTTACGGTGAATGTGGTGCTATACTTGGGGCGGCCTGTATGCTACCGGTAGCCTCCTATTCGTGTGCCACTTGCTTACACACCGCGGTATTTACAGGACCGTAGGTGTTCACGAGCGGTGCCGGGATAGCACATTCGTATTTTCGCCGTACCTGCCTGATGCTGTGTAACGTTGGCGACGGATTGTGTGGAGTCTACCTTATGGCCGCCATACCTACGGTCATGGTTTGTACATGCGTCCTTTGCATCTCCTGTTGGCTATGGCCCTGTGGTACACTTTGGGACATTTCCGCTTTGCATCGTTTTACGTCGCCACATGCATAGCCACTGAGGAGATGTCAGTACTACTTTGTGGGTACTGCTGTACATACGCCTATGGTTCCTGTACTGTATGCCTACGCCTGTTTTTACACTCCGCCTGTGACATGTCATCTACATACACAGTTTACAGTGGCACACACATTACACACACACAGCGGAACACACGACAACCTCACCTCACACACACACATATTGCCGCCATGGCTGTCAACCTTCTATTTCCAGAGTGAGGAACACACACAGTAGTAATGTGAAACAAATGGGCATAATATGGAACACATAGTAATGGCATAGTGACAACTTCAGCTAAGTAGGTCATAGGTTGATTGTAATATGCTGATTTACTTACAGTGAAGAACCTTTACTGACTTACTATGAGTACATTCTATTTACCAGGATGTCATTTATATACATTCCTAACAATGGATGTTTGACAGACATTTTCAATGTGGAACTTGGAGGAACTGCGAGGAACATGAACTGTTTTACACCCCAAATGAGGTACATTCCTCATAATGTCGTACACTTCACTGGTATGCTTTCCGCTTTCGCACCGACGGTTGAACACAATACCTACGTTGGCGGCATCGCCGGTGGCGGCGTGTATCTCCGCACTCATATCCTATGGATATGACACGCACATATCTAGGGTTGCCACCTTTTCAAATACCCAAAGTGGGACATTGTCTGTGGAAACGTCAGATTTTGCATGCAAACACATACCCACGGCCAGTACAAAGGACAGCAATTCACTTTTTTGACAGGATACAAACCTGTAGCATTACAGTTGCTTATTCTGTTTATTATCATATTTAGATGTTTCTTCGACAAAATCACTGTTTTATGCAACTAATATAGAAATTATGGGAAATAGTTTTGTCCTACAATCTCAGGACATTTGCCATTTTGTCAATGTTTTTGCAGGACACAACTGCCCAAAGGGGGACTGTCCCTCACAACGTGGGACAGGTGGTAACCCTACACATATCCCGTTACTGTACCGTGGACTGGTGACCATCCCGACACGCGGATATGTATTGATGCAGGTTAACATTTCCATGGCTGGCGTTACCTGCCCTGCCCACCCTCCAGGATGATCGGGTTGTCGGTCACTATGTTTACTATGTGGTGATTTCGCGTCTTACTTATCTGTGAACTTGCATCCCTGGGTTCCATATTACCCTGTTGTACTTTATATCTGTGTATGCGTACATATATTTCTACATGTGTACTGATATGTATTTCCGTATCTGTGTATGCACATGAGTACATATGTGGTCGACTTGCGGCGATAGTGGCAGCATACGGCTACGCCATGTGCTGTAGAACCGGCGTGCGTTGAGGTGTTGGCATTCCATGCTCTGCTGGCTATTGGGTGTGCGGTGTTTGGGCGGTGCCTTTGTTGGAGTCACACATACGTCCGCACATACGGTACACATTACGGGCGGACAAGTTTGTGTGGCGTCCATTTTACTGTGTGTGCAGGTCAGGAGGTGTCAGTCCATGGGGCCTACACTGTCAACGTATGTGCTATGCGTTCCCTCTTTGCCAGGTCTACCTACTGGGGCTGGCTCAGTGTGTCCATGGCGCTGAACGCCCTGTGCCTGTGCTTGCCCTGGCAGTTGTGGCGGGCTTGGTGGCCCTCCGGCATTATGTCCCTGCAGCAGCTGTTTCCGCAGAATCATATTGTGTAGCATACAACATACTATGAATATGTGGGCACTTGTGCCTGGAGAGTACTGCAAGGCTCCACCGGATGTATCTAAGCACCGGAACCGTGATTTCAACATCCCGAACACACGCTCTATGATTATTCTGGTTTGTGCGTGTGCCTCATTATGGCGTTCTTGCATGTGTGTGTGTGCATTCCTGATGGGTGTCATCAACCACGGCTCCAGTGCGTAGCCAGCATCCCCACAAGGTGACCTTGTGTGATGTCCCCCCTGGCGAATACCTGATACAGCTGTGAGGCATGCCAGATATGGGAGTCGTGGTAGCTTCCAGGGCTGCCAGCACACACATCCATAATAATGCCCTGCGCATTGCACACGACCTGGCAATTGATGGAGGGGTATCCCTTGCGGTTTATGTAGCATCTACCCTGCTCCCCGGGTGGTGACTTAATTTCTATGTGCGTACAGTCTATCGCACCCAGGACCTCCGGGTATTGTGCCACACGGTGGAAGCGGCGCATATTGCTAGCCAACTCCTCCTGAGATGTGGGGTAATGTATGTGCTCATGGGCATGTGGTAACATGGCATCCAGGAACTGGTGTAGTACCCTGGATGCTGATGCCTGTGAGATGCCCATTATGTCCCCGGTTGGCCTTTGAAAGGTACCTGTAGCCAGTATTCGCAAGCTCACACATACCTTTGTGTCCACTGGGATGGGCTCCCCTCTGTTGTCTCTTGTTCTCAGGCGCGGCCGGCACAGCTCCACTATTTGCTGTAACGTGTCCCTGTCCACCCTGTAGCGCTCTACTATCTCCAGGTCTCGCAGCCCCTGGTAGGTCACCCTTGGTCTGAACACTCTCCTTCTCCTGTGAGGCTGACGGTAGTTGTCGGCACCACCTCCGCAACTCCGTCTGTCTCTGCCACATACCTATGCATCACGGCCGCGGCACCCAGCATATACATATTAAAAGTTCCCGTCTGTTTACACCCTACGGTGCGGCGTTTGGGAAATCGCTGTGTGTTGTGTGCATTCACATTTAATACTGTTGTGCTGTATACCCGGTGATGTCATTGGGTGTGTCTGTGCCGTATCCACGGATTATTTCCGTGGTTTTACGCTTGCAGCTGCAACGGTACTGCCTGTAGTGTTACATTACAGTTGCCTGCATTGCCTTCGCCTGGCATCTTACATTACTGCATCCTGCAGGCACATGGCATATGATGCATTTTATCTGCAGCTGCAGTTATGCTACCTCTGTACTTGGCTGTGCTATTTTGGTTCTTTGCTCTTTGCATTTCTACTACATCCCCTACTATCTTTGAACTCATATGCCTCCCCTTTCCCGTTATGCAGGAGTCTGCATGCAGAGTTATCAGCTGCTGGCGTTTGCCCTTCCTGCATTGATTAGTGTTAATTGCTCATTACGGATCCATTTACACTGCTTCCGCATTTCCTCGTATTCTCCGCATTACCTTCCTATATCCGTGGTTGTTGCCGGTGAGGCCGTCACATGACTGGTTTAGGGAACGTAGTCATCCTCGTGCACATGCATTTGTACGCGCATTCTGTACTCTCAGCGCATCTATTTCCTAACACGCCAGTCCTGATGCTGTGATGTGCATTGTACAGCCCAGATTTGCTGACCTCCAATATCCTTCCTCCTACAGTGGCACACCCCTCTGTGGTTGACATGTATCTCGTGTAGGCCACTCCTCGGTGTAGTACCGCTACACCGTTTGCTCCATCCTTACGCCGGCGCCTTTTTTGCGATTCACTATTATCTGCCTCATTTGCATGGAATTGACTACTAATACATGGTTACGGCGCCGGACACTGCCACCACTCCTTGACAACCATTGCGCTGGGGTTGCAGCTTTACATACATACTATGGTGTGTGGTGGCTGTGCAGCTGATTTGTGTTCTACTGCTCTTTTAGGACATTGTCATATTATTTCATTGCTTTACAACTTCTGTGCACATATCCCGGGGGTCTGCTGTTCTTTCTACATACGTGCCATTTATGTCATTTTGTACATTTTGTGCATATTTTCTTTGGACATTCTCGGTGCCTTTCCACATTGGCATATTGCACCTATATGATACCTGACTTTGACAGCCTTCCGTTACTCCTCCGGTATGTTTGGGTAAATGTAAACCGTTTTTGGTTTACATTGCCGTCTTCTACGCCTCGCCACGTGGATCGCTATTTGCCCTCATTTGCATGGTGCAATACCGCACACAGTGTGTTTTGCATACCCACGCCAAGGCGGGGACGGTCCGGCGCATGCCGTAGTGCACGTGGAATTCATTCATACCTGAATCGCTAAGCAGCCATATTTGGCGTTATAACGCCGACGCTATGCTGGCGCCTGGCGCAAGGTTCATGAATCCCGAGGTTTATTTTAGTTGCATTTTACACTCACTTTTTTTTTTTTTTTTTTTTTTTTTTTACTTCATGTTGATTGGTTATTTCTGGATTCTAGACAGTGTAATTTTGAATTCATTGAATATTTGCACTTTCTTAAAACTATTTTCATCTGGTTCTGTGGGAGAAGGAATGGCATTTCAAAGAATGTACTATAGAATTATGCAACACATTGTATTATAAATGATAAAAACATGCATTCCCTGCATCTATAGTACTAGACATTATACATCATTAGAACCCCCCATCCCAAATTTTCCATTTAATTAACTTGTTTTCATTTGGGGACATGATTTTGTGTCTTTTAAGAGCTGCCAAGATCATAACTTGTGTAAAAAATGGCAAATACAAATATTTTTTTTCATATTCTGACCATTTTTTAAGTCTTCAGGATAGACCAAAAAAAACTCACTCATTTTGTAATTGAATAATATGCCTTTTTAGTCATTAATAAGAAATAATTATTTATATAAATAGACAAGCATTAATTATTCTACACAGAATTAGATACCTCTACACTTAACAGCACTATCCTAAATTGCTTTACTTTGAAGCTATTCATCTTTCTTAGGCATGAAGTGAACTTACGTCTGCTTCTGTTCAACAAACTTAGTGTTTTTGTCTCGTAACATAAAAATGGTAACACAGCAACATAATTTCAATTCTTTAAAGTATTAGTCATGTGATTATAACAGCAAGAAAAACACAAGTCCACAAAATCAGTTCATTTAAAAAGTTAAAAACATGCTTCCTAACTACAACCACACGTCATTAATAAGGTAATGCCATCAAACAAACCTCTGGAAACTATGTAAGGCTTTACTCAGTAGAAAACTTGCCAAATAACACAAATACTGCATCCTGCTTAAAAGGATAGGGACAAAATAATTTAAACTGGAAAGAAAAGAGAATGGAATATGAAACAGCAGCATATTGTCTGCACATGCACACAGTCTATTGGCCATCTCTGGTTGGTTTTCAAACCAGTATTTAACTGCTGTCATTCAATGAGCTTCATCCTGTAGTGCAGAGTTTGATGCCCACAGCCTCCATTTTACTACTGTTGATTCTTAACAAGTCAGTTAACTAGACAATGCTCCCAGGCTGCAGTTGAAACAGGATACTGGGTGTGAATTAGTCCAGTACCTTGGTAAACAAACAAACAACGAAACAGAAAACAATTAAGCTTTATCAAACAGGTTATCCTAACATTTATGGTTCTTTTTTAAGGGAACTGCTTACATATTTTTATATACTCTGCTACTGGAGTTGGTGCATAACATTCAGCGAGCCCCTACCTCAGATCATATTACAAATTCAGAATAACATACTGAAACCTGAATTTCCAAATGTGCTGCCCGATTAAATGAGGGCTACTGTACTCCGGACATGATACCACTCAGATTCTAGGTTGGATATGCAAGAGTTGATGTAATTCATGGAACTTATTGAAAAAATGTTTTCTTTTATTAAAAATACTACAGGCAATAATGAAAAAAAAAACACTCCCACCCCAAAAAAAAAAACATAACAATATCCACAAAAGGCTGTCGATATTTTAAAGTTCTTCCAGGCTAATGACAATCACAAGGCCTTCCTTCAGCTATGTCAGGAACATTAAAGGTAATATTTAGCAGTGTGCAGAACTGATGGGAAATAGAACACCCTTTACTGACCCAGGGTCACATAGTGAATCTACTGATTGATACATGTACCTCTAACCACCCACTCCCACCCCCACTAACCCCTGTGGAATCCATTCTAGCTACCCCTCCAACTATAAACAGGGAGCAGGTCCTGGCGGTGCATGTTTAGGCCAAAAACACTGCTTCATTGGGCCCCGATAATATCAGGTTTTGCCTCCTTAATAGCTTCAAATATGTCCTAGTAGGACCACTTCAGAAACTCAAACTATAACCTTAAAACAGGTTATATGCCAGGTGAACAGATGGATGCAATGGTCATCCCTCTTCATAAGGGCGATCCATCAACTAACCCTGGGAAATACAAACCTGTTAATCTGACATTCAAAGCCACAGAATGAATTATTATGGAAGGGATAAACAAGGACACTGGCAACCTACAAACACTGGACCCATCTCATTTTGGCTTTAACAGAAGGTCTTGCCTACTTAATGTGGGTAGAGTTCCTTAAGGGAGTCGCCAAGCCTATGGAAGAAAGGAAAATGGTGCATACTGCCTACCTTGACCTGGCCAAGGTGTTTGATACAATGCCCCACTCAGGTATTGTTGGTAAACTCCCAAGAAGTCAGGATTGGTGAGACTAACTCCACCAGGAGACCGGTCACCAGTGGGGTACCCAAGGGCTCCATGTTGGGCCTGCTCCTGTTTGGCATCTACTTCTTGGTGGTCTAGTGGTTAGGATTTGGCTTTCCCACCACCAAAGCCCGGGTTCGATTCCCACTCGGAGAATTTCAATGGATTTTTAGAGGGTGGGAGGTTGCCATAATGGTTAAGGTATTTACCTTACAGACACAAGGTGCAAGGTTTGAGTCTTACATGGAAAAATTGGCTAGGCTTAAAATGGCCCACAATGGCTGTTAACCTAGTTCTATAAACCTAAGAACCTGTATGGTTAATGTCAAAGGCCTCAGGCTCATCAGTTTCATAGATGACAGCAAATTGGCCAAATATTGGTCAAAGGCTAGCTTATTATCTATATAGGTTCCCAGATCTCCTGACTATTGGGTTAACTCTTAGGGGGTCTTATTGATGAACTAATTAGCTTGGGTGGCAGTTTTCCCAAAAAGTACTATAATGCATTTCTTGGCAATAAGTATTAGGCCACGACTTTGGCACCAGTCATTTGTCTGTGTTAAACCCTCTTGTAAGATGATTTTGTCATGGGGGAATCTATGATAGCTTCCAATATGCAGTCATCTGCGAACTTGGTTAGACAAATGCCCCTGACATTAGCCTTTACCTCTGAGAAGTAGATGCCAAATAGGAGCAGTCCCAGCTGGTGACTGTTCTGTTAGTGAAGGTGGTCTCATCAATCTGGACTTCCTCGATCATGTTTGTAAGCCAGCTGGCAATCCAATGAGTTATGTAGGGGTTTATGCCCAGTTTGCTCAGTCTGTCAACTGTACCCAAGTGGCATATTGTATCAAACATCTTAGCCAGGTCCACGACAGGACGCACCATTTCCCCTCATCCATTGCCTTGGTGACCTTCTCAAATAAGTCCATCAGGTTTAGTAGGCATGACCTTCCTTTGACAAAGCCAAACAGGGTTGGGTCCAGTGTCTGAAGGTTGCTTATGTCTTTGTTGATCATTTCCATGATAATTTTTTCCATGGCTTTGCATATTAGACTAGTCAGACTAATAGGTCTATAGTTTCTGGGACAGTTAATGGTCTTGTGAAGTGGGATAACCATTTCGGTTTTCCACTATCATGGTTCAAAGCCTGTTTTGAGATTATAGTTGAAAACTGACTCAAGTGGTCCTGATAGGCTATGTTTGAAGCCATTAAGGAGGCATCCGAGGATATTGTCAGGGTCCACTGAGGCTTTGGTTTTGGCGTTAGTGAGTGGTCTCAGGATCTGCACCCTGTTAATAGTTGGGTGTCTGATGTTAGCAGGTTTTTTCAGGGTGGGAGGCAGGGGTAGTGGCGGGTAAAGTCTGAGATGAATTTGTTTGCTTGCAAATTGACTAAACCAGTCTACTCAGTGAAGATGGCACCACTGTCCTACTGAAGTGTGCTGCCTTTGAGTTTTGGACATACCTGTAGAAGCCCTTGTAGTTGTCTTTAGCCTGTGACGCTGTCTTGACCTCATAATTGACCTTGCTGGACTTAGTCTTTTAATGCTGATTATACGACACTCAGCAGTAAGAATAAGGTTTCTTGCAAAACAATACGTCCATAATCAAGAAATTATGTTCAGTCAGCACTTACACTACCTCTGCACACTGAAGTTACTTGAGTGAACAGATGTGCGTGTTGCATGTTGGACAGCAGAGGTTGTACTATGCCTGTAAAAAGGAAGGCCTATAAATTCTAAATGGCATTTCAAAAGGTGATTTTCAGGTCCTTTGTGAATCAGAGAAAGGTTTACTTAAGCAAACATTTTTTAAAGACTAGATTAATTTAAATATTAATAGATTAACAGAGGAAAATATAATGGGAAATTCAATAGCAAACTCCTCTAATGGCCAGTCAGCGCAAGCTTTTCAACAAGAGGAAAAAAAAATCATCCTCAGATTTTTCAGCAGACTGAGAACTCTGCTTGACAATGACAGTATCAAAAATACTAGGAAAAGAATATTACGATTAGTAAAGAACCACATGAACTTAGGTCAGCTAAAAATAATTAGAAATCCTTCTTTAGCTATATTAGGAAGCTAAACAACAATGTCCAATAATGGTTGGAACTTATTCTAAATGGAACTTCTCTTCTTATGCTAGCAAAGTACTGGCATCAATTATGTCTGAGTATAGTAGTGTGTGTGTGTGTGTTTTTGTATGCGTGTGTGTGTCTGTGTGTATTGCGTATATGTATGTGTGGGGGTCTGTCAGTCTGTGCATCTACATCCATGAGCGCACGTGTGTGAGCGACCTTGTGTGTGTGTATGAGTGTGTGTGTGTACATATGTGTTTGTATGTATGTATCTGTGTGTGTGTGTGTGTGTGTGTGTGTGTCTATGATTTTGTATATGTGTGAGGGGGTCTGTCAGTCTGTGCCTCTGCATCAATTAGCATGCCTGTGTGCGTGTGTATATGTGTGTGTGAGTGTATATTTGTATGTGTGTGTGTATATGTGTGTGCGAGTGTACATTTGTATGTGTGTGTGTGTGTGTGTGTGTGTGTGTGTGTGTGTGTGTGTGTGTGTGTGAATGTGCATGTCCGTGTTGTATGGAAATCAGCACCCTCACCTTTTACATAAACATGGTACTGTCCTAATCTGTGCCTGAATGCACAATAGCTAGCTCTTACATACTGAATAATCTCTCCTTATGTTTAAGGTCCGCTATCATTTTCACCGTATGCACCATCCAATAACATACAGCATCCAAATCCTTCAGAGCTGTTCATGTGTAAACAGCATCTTCACTAGGTCATCTGCACAGCTTCACACACCTTTTCATGGCTCTCCAGTTAGCATGTGCCTTCAGATATCCTCAGGAACAATCAGTGACAGGTATGAACAGACAATGCAATGCACTAACAGTAAATGTTTTTCAACTGGACTGACTAATCTTTGCAGTTGGTCTTGCAGCGGAGGCACTCATGGAAGGGATTGTGTGTTTTGCTGCTGTTATTCCTCCATTATTGCATCTTCCATATTTGGGGCTGTGCCTCACCAGACTGTTTGGCCAGTGTTTGCTCTGACCTAAAAGGGTCGTAAACCTTTGGTTGACTCTTCTGGGACCTTGCCAAGACTGCTGAATTCATTTTAAATGCAATGAGTTCATTTAGCTGTGCTGTTGAATAATGTGACAAGTTAGCAGATCAAATCATTTTAGTATAACAGTATCGTTCAATTTAAGGTTACAAGCACCAATGTGCATTGTCACAAACAGTAAAGCACAGTGAACTCATCCACTTTTCTGCTGTCATCCTCCATTACTTCAGGTTATCTCTTATTTATTGATGTGTGTTATTATGCACAGTGTAATAAATAGGAAGTTTGACTTGGCAAAAGTACATTTACAGAAGAAACCTTAAAGCTTCACATCTATCTATCCATCTCTCTATATACATTTACACAATACCAAATGGTCATAAGACATATATATATATATATATATATATACACATGAAGGAGATTAAACTATCTTAGGTTCATATGTAGTTACTCGGCATGCGAGTGCAGAAGACCATTGAGGAATCTCGCAAAAATTCTACGTTGCCCTAAAGTAATGTGTGGTTTTAAATGACTTGCTCTGTGTCACACATTATGGAAATGAACGTTGATGGAATCAAACCCTCCACCACAGGAAGTAGCTCATAGCCTTAATCTTTTGGACCAACTGCCAGACTCTTATTGAGGACTTTGCAGCTGAAACAATCAGCATTCATAAAAGCCCCATTTGCTAGTGCAGTTACTGTACTGTACTGTATCTTTACTTTAGCTGCCCACTCTGATAGACACGGAAATACACAAAATAAGCTTCCCCACAATCTTTATAGGTAAACATCTCCCATACCTACTGCTTCTGATAAATTTCAACTAAAAGATCACACAATGAAGTAGGAAAGGACACACTCGACTCTCTATTTAGAACTGCTTCCTTCCAGCCATGATTATACGATACTCAACAAATAGGTTGAAAGGTAATTAATATATTAGCTCTCAATGAGTAGTCACTACTAGTCTTTAAAAAAGAACTATTCCCATATAAAACCACTAAGAACACATTTCAAATGTAGATCATGGAACTGGTCAGAATTGGTCAGGGCATTCAAATGCCAATAAGTCAGAAAAAGTGCACTGATAGAAATTAAAAATGTAAAAAAAAAAAAAAAAATGCTGAAATTCTGCTTTTGTAGATCTGTATCCATTGTTAACAGCATTTTAACTCAATTCATTAAACAGTAGTTTAATAAAAAATAATAATCATAGTTATGCAGATGATTGAATTTCACTAATAGCTAAAGAAAAAGGAATTTGAAAACTTTTAATTGTATGCAGCAAGACATAACACATGACTTGGGATCAAGTTTACTAGAAATCTCTCTCAGTGTGAAACAAAATATGCCATCTCTCATTTGCTGGTTGAACTCGAACATGCTGTAAAGCCTAAGAAAAAAAAGATAATATAACACTGTCATACCCAAACTTCTGACATTCATTATTTATAACAAAATACTAACTAGATGAAAATGATTGTACCTACCCACATTCAAAATACATGCATTAACCAACCTCTGTTCACATAAAACACCAGGAATGAAGGCAGTTAAGTAAGAAGTTGATTGTGTTGTTATATGTAGGTCTGGTTATGAGTTGAGTCCTTTAAGAAATGTATTTTTTAAACAGGGACAAGTACACTTACAGACAATAATTCCATGGCACTATAACAGTCAGTCTGGCATTTCTCTCCATTGTAAATTCCTTAAAGACAGAGGTAACCAAGAGGGGAAGAAGACTTCCCTCAGGAGATGCTTTTTTATTTAATATCAGTGTTAAGGGGCACCTTTGCTTTGATGGGATTTTTCCTGAGGAAGGTACACCATAACAGAAGGATGATGCATGATGGGACAGAGCAGGAAAAATACTATTTCATGAGTATCATGAGTTGGGGAACATGAGTAGAAATTGTGGGTTTCTCAGGACACTGACTGCAATCTGAATTTTATTTTATTCATCTCCTCACAGGGTAACTACCACACAGAAATATCTTTTCAGCATTGAACCCTGCCAGTGGTCTTAAATGACTTAATAAATGTCACATAGTATGTAAATGGGGAACAGGCAGAACTGAAGCAATACCTACTGGATGAAACCTGTTAATACCTCATTACTTTAAATCTTTAAGTTACACAGCTAGACAGGCAGCAAGATCCGTAACTTACCATGAAGTTAATTAACTTATGAGATGAGTAGTGAACAGTGGAGAAATTTTAAATGGCTGAATTTCCCTGGAATCTTATCATTACAGAGGGTGCATTGCTGAAAACGGTAATATAGTTAAGCACCACGGAAGTTTAATCACTGGGAAATGATATAAGTTTGCTGCTCTCGTGGCAGGCAGCCCACTTTGCTAAGCAGAGACATCACTTTAAAGAATGTTCCTACACAAATAATAGTCTGCATTGTCTATGAATTGTTAAGTATGCCTGCTTCCCCGGGGGGGGGCTTCTCTGAAAAGTCTGCAAATTACTTCTCCATTTCACACATTTTACCTTTCAAACTGCCTTTCGAAATGTTTACTGACTACATTCAGAGCAACAATTACATTTTTAAAATCAATATCACGAAGAGTTAAACTCATACGCAACATGAGCATCATGCATGACTCTATTTAATCAATCAGCCATCCCTTCAGAACAAAGACAGACAGATAGACGGATTATTAACTTAGCTCCCTGTTACCTTGTTTTTACATGTCATTGGACAGGGGTATTAGATGAACGAAAGTTCATCTTAGCGAGCGCTCACATGAGCGAATATCCAGGTACTCGAAACTGCAATTGTGGGGGGCTGTGCCCCCCACACACCCTCAAATATATATTCCAACTCAGAGATCGCACTACAATGAGGAAACGGCAAATATTCCTGTCCTCCCTGTACTGCAAATCTCACAATTGCGATTTCGAGTTCCGCAATATTCGCTCATGTGAGCGTTCGCTAAGATTAACTTTCGTACATCTAATATAGACCCTCACAGAACACTTTGAACAACAATAACACTCGGACATAAGCACCTCAGATAAAACAGTAGCAGTATACATTCTCATCAATGAAATCAAGGTAAAAGAGTTAAAAGACATGTAAGGGAAATCAGAGTTCAATTTATATCATCGATTGTTATTGACAATACACCATATGAATAGTGGTTTTCCCAATGATAATGCTTGACTGAAGAACCATTCAAGACGGCACTATAGTGAAATATTTTCCCTTTTCTGTGTAGGGAGTGCCATGTACTGTGATGATATTTTAAATGATATTATAGAGCAATATACATCTCCCAGACAAGACAGATGTAAGAGTTACATAACAGAGAATGCATAAAGTGCAGTTATCTCTTTAAAATGAGTGCTTTTAATGTAACAAACTAATATACCCGATGCAATGGCAGGTTTAAATTGATGTTTAAATTTAGTTGAACATCTGACCAGCAGTGCAATGACCACACTAAACAAAGAAATCACAAAAGACAAATGCAGAATGATATTATTCAAAAGCATTCTAAATTCCAGCTCAAGACAGAGAACCAAAAAGTACTGCAATGGCTTGCTATATATAAGTGAAGCTTATACATTAGTTATCTAGGCATCCTGTCTCTCTCTTTTTTTCCCATATTATGATGGGACAGAGCAGGATGCTGTCCAGTGAGTAGATTGTGTTGAATGTGGCTAGCTCACTCAAGCACTACAAGTCAATCCAGTGTAGAAGACTGGACTTCTACAGGTAGTGGTCCGCACCCCTTTGATTACGCATTGCATTTGAGTGCTCGATCATGGAGAAAGTGGGCAGGTCAGCACTGGCTTCACCTCCAATATGCTGATCTGCTGAATCTGGTCTTCCCCATGGGGTGTGTGTCTTGAGATGGACATCTGTAACCTCAAAGGTAAGGACCAGACTTGCACTGAACAAGTAGATAATGGTACTATATATACAGAACCTGTGGATACAGCACACCTGCTGGCTGACAGGTTCAGTGAAACTTTTACTCCCGTGTCCCTGCTACATATACCCCAAAACATCCATAACACCTGTCCCTCTCCTAGTTACCGCTGAGTAGCAGGTCTTAAATGCCCTCTCCAAGGCCAAAAACACAGCCTGTATGGGACCTAACAACATCCCGGGCTGTCTTTTACATGGCTTAAAACAGGAATTAGCATCACCATTGGGCACACTTTTCAATCACAGCCTCAGCACTGGGCTCATCCTAGGGAATGGAAAACAGCTATTGTCATCCCTTTGCACAAATGGAGTGCACCTATGGACCCTGGGAACTATAGACCCATTAGTCTGCCCAGTCTTATCTTCAAAGCCATGGAAAGAATCATCATGGACCTTATTAACAAAGATATAGATCATCTCCAAACACTTGACCCCCACCCAGTTTGGCTTTGTCAAGGGGAGATCATGCCTGTTAAACTTGGTGAACTTCAAGACAGTCACGAAAACCCTAGAGGAGAGCAAATCTGTGCATACAGCCTACCTAGACTTATCAGAGGCCTTTGACACAATCCCCCACTCAAGCATCATTGATAAACCCACCCAGTTGGGTATCAACCCATGCACTGTCAGGTGAGTTATAAACTGGCTCACTGACAGAACTCATATGGTCAAAGTAGGAGACTTCATCTCATCCAGCAGACCTGTAACCATTGGTGTTCCACAGACATTGGTTCTGGGATCCATTTTGTTCAGAATCTACTTCACCGAAGTACAGGCTAAGGACTGTGGCTGACAAAAGTTTGATGACTGCAAACTGGGAGCGATCATTGAAACCCCCTAGTGATGTCAACATGCTGCAAGAAGGTCTTACTCAGACTAATGACTGGTGCCAAGGTCATGGTCTTAAACTTAAT
>NC_056746.1:88896435-88966435 GCF_019279795.1 Protopterus annectens | reverse complement strand
GCATTTATCAAAATAGGTTCTTTCCTATCTAAATCTTTTAGAATGTTAAAGGGTACAAAACAGGGATGCCCACTTTCTCCATTGTTATTTGCTTTATGTATTGAACCATTTGCAAATCACATACGATCAAATAAAAATATAAAAGGTTTTGCAATCGATGAAAATTACTCCTCTAAAATACAATTATTTGCCGATGATACATTATTAACTATTGGTAATACTGATTCATCATTACAACATATAATCAAAGCCATGGAATGTTTTGAAGATATTTCTAGATTGAAATTCAATCATAAAACCAACATGTTAATTAACAAATATCTAAAATCAGATCTAAAAAGTATAGTAATTTTAAATGGATAATAATTAAATTAACTATTTGGGAGTTACTATAACTTCAAGTAGTAAAGAACTAATATTAGTTAACTATACAGATATAACTAATAAGATTACACAACTAATGTCTAGTTGGAATAACTAATCTTCACTATGTATGATAGGTTTATGCTAATAAAAATAATATTACCCAAAATTGTGTTTTATATTCAGTTTTTAATCATACCCTCCAATTTTTTTTAAAAAGATAAATTCTATGTTACTTAAATTTTTATGGTTCCCTACTAAACATAAGTTTCATTAGAATGACATATGAAAGGCTGGGAAGATTGTGGTATTAGCTTCCCTAATTTTTATTTGTATTTATAAGCACCGACTATTCAAATTATAGCTCAATTTAAGTGGAAATTAATTCAGGAAAAATGTTAAGTAATAATAAATTAAGTGATCAATCCACATATACAAACTGTTTACAATAAATTTTTCTGGCTATTGCAAGATTATTGTCAGAGTAGTGAAAATAAATGCTTCTTTATCCCATTGATTAATTATATTGATTAATTATATTTTATCAACATTTAAAAGATACCTAAATAATAATTATAAAATGAAAGAGCTTGCATTATTTCCCATAACTACTGAATGTTTAACAACTCATAATCTAAGAAAAATGCTTGATTTTAAAGATAGCAATTTAATATTTTGGCACCTGTTTATAAATGGGTATAAAACACATTCAGCTGAGTACTTATTACACAGATATAATTTACAACAGAATAATTGGTTGAGTCTGCAATGTTATAAGAATTTTGTAAATGATAAATTAAAAGTATCCTTAGACTCACTTGTAAAAAATGTCCCAAAAATTTTAGAATTTTTGTTTAACATCAATACTAATATAGATAAGGATAGGTCATATCTATCAAGAATATACAGGATATTAAGACTGGATTGTTCCTTTGTAGAAGTAACATTTTGGAATTACTCTATAAGAGTTAATAGTGCAGAGTTTTCTGAGGTAAATAAAACAATATTACTTAAACTAATAAACAAAACATCTTCTTTGTTGTATTGGAAGTTATTTACTTGGAAATATCTGCATAGATCTTTTATAACTCCCCATAAGGTTGCAATAATAAAGAAAATATCAAATGTTAGTTGTTGGAGATGTGAGAATAATACAGAAGCAGACTGCAAGGAAAGTTATTACTTTAAATTGGAAATGAAAAAATACCATACTATTTTGTGAATTTATAAATTTAGCAAAAAGTGTATGCAAGAAAGAATTGCTAAGCATTAAGACGAGAACACCTAATATCATGAATCGGTATATTGCATGGAAAAAATTGAGTGATTTACTTGAATACTACCAATGATATTTTATTAATTCTTAACAAAACCCTTGATATGGACAATTGTAAATAGTTTCTATTTGTTATGTTTTAGTAATATATTTGTTTTGTTATATTGTGATTGTTGATAAAATCTGAATAAAAAATAAAAAAAAACACTTTGAGCAATATATCTGCATGAACACTATCAGAATCCCTCTATATATAAAACAAGTTTATAAATGCAGATGGAGTAAACAAGAACTAACCTAAACAACAGAAATAAGAAACCACTTACAGGCCTCTGTCCACTGTGCCAGTTGTCATAGATAATCACAAATTAAATAATTCAGCATCATCATCACATGACTATTAGCAAGTATGAAAGCTCCCTTCATGATGTCTGTTCAGTTAAAAGAATGTCATATTAGCCGGAAAGATAAAAAGAAAACTCACCATATACCCATCATGACTCCAAAATCAATAGGCAATTTAACCAATGAGAAGCCCAACTGAGAGACATTCTCAAGAGGTTTGCCCTACTATAGGTCCATATACAAGCCTAGCCATAACAATTCCCTGGCTATTTCTTCCCACACTATTTACTTCCCTGGACCCCTGTCTAGCAGGGTGACTGACGTGATCCTCGGGGTGAATTTCCTTTCTCCCACCCAATCGTCAAGGTTCCTTTTGAAGAGGGCCAAAGAGGCACTCTGCTTGACATGTATGGGCAATCTATTCCAGAGTCTGGGGAGTCTCTGGGTCAGGAAACTATCCCTCCAGCATGTTTTGTTTATTGTGATGACAAGGTTTAGATCCCTGGAGCGTGTGGCTCTGAGGGATTGGGATTTCTTTAAGTGTAGCATGTCCAACAGCTCTGGGTTTGAAATGGCCTTGTATGTTAAGCAGAGATCGCCTCTGAGTAGATGATATGCGACAGAGTATAGCTGGAGTTTTTTAAGGCGGTCAGCATAGGGCATCTGCTTTAGGCCTGTGATTCTTTTAGTGAGGTATTTCTGCAGTCTTTCCAGTTGTTGCAAATGTCTTGAGAGGTACATACCAAACGGGACATTGTATTCTATAATGGGTCTAATGAGGGATGAGTACAGTGGGACAATGACCTCCTTTTTTCTGGATGAAAAGCCCTTAGTGATGAGATGTGCCACATAGAAGTATTTCTTGACTGTTGTGGCGATGTGGTTATCGAAGTTGAGACCACTGTCCACCTGTGTCCCTAAGTCTCTTATCACACTTTCAGTGTTTAGTGTACTGCCGCCTATATGGTAATTCACGGGTACATGTTTTTTCCAAAAGGGGATAACTATACATTTCTTGGCATTGAGCTTGAGCCCATGACTCTGGCACCAAGCATCTGTTTCTGTACGACCCTTTTGTAGAGTATCCACATCATCTGGGGATTCAACAATGGCTCCCAGTTTGCAGTCATCTGCAAACGTTGTTATCCAGAGTCCCTTAGTGCTGGCCTGTACTTCAGAGAAGTAGATGCCAAACAAGAGCTGTCCCAGGACTGAACCCTGAGGTACTCCACTTGTCACTTGTCTGGAGCTGGATTTGGAGTTGGCTACTTTTACAGTGTGGGTTCTATCAGTAAGCCAGTTAGCAACCCATTGGGTGACGTAGGGATTAATGCCCAGCTTAGTAAGTTTATCTATGATTCCAGAATGGGGGATGGTATCAAAGGCCTTCGCAAGGTCTAGATAGGCTGTGTGGACCACCTTACCCTTGTCCATGGCTCTGGAGACTGATTCAAAGAAGTCAGTCAGGTTCAGGAGACAAGATCGGCTCTTCACGAACCCAAACTGGGTGGGGTCCAGTGTTTGAAGGTTGCCAATGTCTTTGTTTATAAGTTCCATGATAATACGCTCCATGGCCTTGCAGATAAGGCTTGTCAGACTGATGGGATGGTAGTTTCCGGGATCCAAGGTATGGATCACCCCTTGTGGAGTGGGATAACTGTAGCTCTGCGCCACTCAGTGGGCACGAAACCTGAGGTGAGGCTATGATTAAACATGACACTTAGGTGAGGTGCCAGTTCATATTGTAGTTCATTTAGTACACAGCCCAGGATGTCATCTGGTCCCATGGATGCTGTATTCTTAGCTTTGCAGAGTGCAATTTTTACCTGTGTGGCCGTTATTACCAGAATTTGGCAATCTTCTGGTATTGAGATGGGTCATTTAGGGGGTAAGAGGGGGGTGAAGTTGGCACTGAATCAATCTGCCAGGATATTGGCAATATCCTTGGGATCAGTATATTTAATGCCATTCAGTTTTAGCTCAGAGAAGATCTGAGCATTGCCATTTAGATTCTTGACATAGTTATAGAATGGCTTATGGTTGTCTTTGGAATCTTTAGCAATTTTATTTTCATAACTAGCTTTGGAGGATTTTATGAGGGATCTCAGTTTCTTACTGAGGCTGGTAAGGACGTTTTTTTCATCCTGGGATTTTCCACTTTTCTGCAACAGTTTCTTCCTTTTGTTGTAAAGTTTGTTTATGGCAGGGGACCACCAGATTGGCTTCCTTTTCTTGGATGAGAGTATCTTGGTTCTATTTGGGATGGCACGATTCATGCATGAGTGGATGTGCTCATACAGTGCCTTAGTGTAGGATTCAGCAGTTGAACTTTCAGTTCCTGTCTGCATGGGTGTCATGAAGTTTGTCACTTCTGACTTGAGTAGCATGGTTGGCTTTGGAGATTTTTTTTATGGAGATTTCCTTATTGGGGGGTGGGGGTGGGATGTGGATGTTAAGGGTGATTAGCTTATGGTCAGACCTGACTAACGAGGAGGTGACCATAGGTGTGGAGCATTGATTTCCCATGTTGGTAATGAACAGGTCTAGGATATTGGAGCCCCTGGTGGGACTATGGATTAGTTGATCCAGGGCATTGGAATTTATGAATTCCAAGAACTGTTGGGCAAAGGTGTTGGTACACGAGTAGTTTTCCCAGTTAATGGTAGGGTAGTTAAAATCACCCAGTATTAGGGTGTTTGGTTCTATCTTAATATGTTCCAGTATGTTTAGAAAGGTGTAGTGAGAATCTTGGGGTATGGTGGGGGATCTGTAGCAAGCTACAATTTGGATTGCAGTCTTACCTAGTGTTAGTTGCACCTGGAGATTTCAGACGCATTGTGTTGGGCAACTAGCCTGGTGTTGTGAATATCCTCAGTGAATTTGACACTCCTCCACCTTTAGTGTTTCGGTCCTGCTTTGTTGGCCGAAAAGTGTGGTAAGAGTTGTAGCCTGGTATTGCAGGGGTGCTCTCTGGAGCCTTGAACCAGGTCTCTGTTACTGCACAGATATCGATGTTCTCCATTTTTAGGAGTGCCTCGAGAGAGTGCATTTTGAGGTTTAGACTTCTAGCATTAAGTAGCATTACCACAAGTGCTTTGTTAAGCCTGGCCACACATCCCAAATCACTGATATGTACAGGCACTCTTCATATGTGTAAGATGGGGCTTGGGAGGTGAAGCATTTATAAGTAGGAGGCTGGGAGATGAACCATTTACAGGCTGCCTATGTCCACTTATTCATTTAATCAAAGCATGCATCTTATATGTACCCTCTTTTTCCAATATTGAACTGTTAGAGGATTAACCAACTTCTGGAAATGTAATGCATTTCTGTTCCACTATAGCCAAAATCTAAATTTTCTTTACTAAAATATAATACAGAGGAACCTTGCTAAAAGGATGCAAGGCCCAAAACAACATGTGCTATATGTGCTGACTTAAAGCACTGTCACTGTACTCTGTATCCTACAGACTGTTAAGACGTGTCCTCTGACTGGCATACAAGGCATCCTTTGTCCCAATACTGATGGATTTACTGCACATTAGCAAGTCAAATATCTTCAGAATACATGGTCTTGGAATCAAAACCTCTTCTGCAACATCAACAGAAGGGTCTGGAGGGGCACAGAGAATACCGTTACTTTGGAATGTACTCCCCATCCATGTAAAACAAAGTTCATCCCTGACCTTATTCAAGCATAAATTGGATCTATGGATGGGAAACAGAAATTTACCCCATGACTGCCCACTGTATGACTAATAGGCAGAGATGGGAAACAGTCATACAGGGGACAGTCACGGGGTAGATTTCTGTTTCCCATCTCTATCTATTAGTCATACAGGGGGCAGTCACAGGGTAGATTTCTAATAGACAGAGATGGGAAACAGAAATCTACCCCGTGGCTGCCCCCTGTATGACTAATAGACAGAGACAGCTCCCAAATGCTTTTTTCCATGCATGGCTTCCCTCAAATTATCTATGGTATGATCCCAGTTATTCTCATTGGGGTAATATATAATTATCAACCATGGAATGGGTAAGGTCAATCTTTAATCAAATGGGAGGTTAATTCAAGCAGAAAAAGGGAAACTGGCCAGGCTTAAAATGGCCCACAAGGGCAGCTAGCCTAGAGCTTATCGATGAACCCATGAACCTCTTTTTTGCTTGGGAATCTCTCTCTCTGGGAGTCCTTATTGTACAAAGTACAGTTTCTTCACTAACTAAAGTAGCAAATCCCCAAATCCATTGTAAACGGTCTGACTTTCTTTTCTGAAAATACATAAGTCATTCACATGCCCACAGTATAAGGCCACAGTTTTCTATCTTGTCCCTTGCAATGCCAACATAAAGTTAAAGCTAAGGGTACTGTATGGGCAGGGCAGACTGTGGGTACTCAGAAGTAGCCCATTAGTGGACACCTGTCCTGCCTGTGAATGCTTCAGATTCCATCTCCTTGTCACATTCTGCCAGACTACTGCCCTCTTCACTTTCCAAATATTCCAGAAGACAGAGTTTTCAAACCTTCCACTGCAGTCAGACCTTGAACCAGTGTTGAAGTTGATCTCTTCTGTGACGTTTTTCCAAGCAAAAAGAAAAGACATGTGCGTGTTCTTACTCCGAGCATGTGTGAAATTAGAGCTCTCGGCTGAATACATTTATAAATGCCTACTTCAGAATTTCATATTTACTCCCCACCAACTAAAACAGAGGTTTATCCCCTGCAAGCAAAACAAGTGGAACCATTTTATCAATCCTATCAGATGTTAATATTTAATAGTTCCCACATTACAGGCAAGAGTCATTTTACCCTCTTGACAGCAAAAATGTTAGAAATATTTCCTGTATATCTGGATGTATTGCTGTTTATTTGCACTGTAAGTGTATAATCACTCCTTAACTCCCCTTACCCTCCCACTGTGTCATCTGTTTACTGACCAGCATAAAGGACCCTTCCCCAGCTTCAGCTCGTTCCACAGCATCCTCTGTGATGTACCTTGCTAAAAAAGAAAAAATAATAACAATCAGTACCCATGGAAGCTTAGCTAAACTATAGCCTCCAATACAGACTGAACCCCAATAAAATTTATCCTTGCTCCAAGGTTTTCAGGCAATCAGAATCACCTCATTGAATGCACCACCAGCTGGGCATAATCCCCGTAGGGAGGGATCAACTGGAGTTGTTTTGAGTGCACATATCTATTTGGGAAACAAAATATCTAACTGATAGAACTTCTACTTAAGAAGCAAATCCAGTAGTTTCTATCCCTGAATTAAGAATCTTGTTTCCTCCAACAAGCCATTATAATTATCCTTCCTGATTTGCCTAGCTGCCATAGCTATTTTTAAACTATGGCACTGAGCCAACCCCACCTTCTCCAGTGAAAAGGAAAACAACTACACATTATGTTCAGTGGAAAAATAGTTGACTAGTAGGCCTCTATCTCTTCTTCATTGATTTTATATGTAGTGATGACATCAAAAACTTATAATCACTCCCACAGCGAGTACAATTATTATTCAGGGAATTCAAAAAATCATTAGATCATCCAAAATACATTTCCTTAATGCATCAACCTCTCTATAACAGCTTCCTTAATTTGCAAGTGATCCTGAAAGGCCTGTGCAAACAAAAGAGGACAATGCTGCCTATTGCTTCCATCTAATTTATTATGTCCTGAAATAAAATGTGCTATCTTAACTACCACACAGATATCACCAACAACCTCTTTAACTAAATCTACTGACAAGGAAAGCCAGAAGCTTGACGAAACAAAAGCAAATAGTCGAAGCGCAGTTTGTTGAAAGACTTTTCAGGGTTTCATTCCACAAAAATGAAGGAGACCTCTCCTAATGTTGCACTGTCTACAAAAATGGATGCCCATTTCACTCATCCATTCAAACACTCATACACACACACACACACACACACACACACACACACACACACACACACACACACACACACACACACACACACACACACACACACACACACACACACACACACACACACACACACACACACACACACACCTAGGGCCAATTTTAGTGTCCAATCCACCTACTGCATGTCTTTGGGATGTGGGAGGAAACCGGAGCACCCGGAGGAAATCCAGGCGAACACAGGAAAGACATGTAGACTCCGCACAGAAGGCACCCCAGCCAAGAATTGAACCAGAGAACCTCTTGCTGTGAGGCAGCAACGCTAACCACTGCGCCACTGTGGCCACTCAGACTGCTCCCATTAACGATGTTTTTAAAATAGGTAGTCCTCCCCTGCTGGCCACACTGTGTGTTTTTCCACTTGCACCCTAAATTGCTGTGCATGCCCACTGTTTGCTACACTGCTACAGCTCATTTTCCTGCACAAAAATCCAACTCTGTGAAACCTAAAAGATACCGGGAGTTTATGCTGCCCTGAAGAACCAAACACTATTATATCCTTGAACTGCTATGCATCCCTGTGTTTGTGACACTGCTACAGCTCCTTTTAAGGCATAAAAATCTCTGAAAACTGAAAAATACCAGGATTTTATGCTGCCTTGAAAAAACAAACACTATTATATCCCTATATCACAGTGCAAGCCCAGCACTTGCAACATTGCTACAGCTCCTTTTACTGTACAAAAATCCAACTCTAAAATATACCGGAAATTTGTGCTGCCCTGAAGAACCAAACGCGATTATATGTATGTTTCACCATGTAATGGTTACATTGAAAGTTGTATTTTATGATGATCCTTAACTTACCAAATACAGGGATGTTTTACTCCATTTCTTCCACCTCCAACATTATTACAGTAGCTTGCACATGGGTACTGGATTATAGTTTTTCTTCTAGTCCCTATAGTAATTTGGTCACCAGACATCATTTGAATTTTATATCTTCCCTATATACTCCCTTCCCAACTTAAATACATTTTGTTACACATTTTCCATCATTCCATTTAACCATAGCCCTCTTACTATATACATTTATTTAGACTCCCAGCTGCCCATACCAACGCAGTCTCACTAATATCTAAAATAACAAGTGTTAGAGATTAATGGACAAACACATTTCCTACTAAGAAGCCAATAGTTCAGAGCAATTGATTGTTTTTACTTGCACATACCTGGAATTTGGCTCTTCCCTCTCCGATCACCCTTCGCTATGCTCGGGTTCACCCTGCTCCCCTACCCTACCCCCATTCCCACCCACTCCCAGGCTCCTGACCTTTATACCTAACTAGCCACTCCGCTAAGCCTCTCTCTCACACCAACCTCATTTCTATATAGCCACTACTCTTCTCACACTCTTCAATCCACATCACCATCTACCTTCACTCCATATCACTTCATTCACGCAATACCCAAATTGTACTACCTCATCAGGCTAATACCCCCTACCTAACCAACCAACTCTAACCACAACCTACATAAAGTATAGCCACACCTAAATCCCTACTTACTCCTGTAAATATTCTTACTAATTACTAAAACTTCACAACAGTACAGCAACTCTTTGAGCAAAATGTGGTCCCTAACCTTTACATTAATAATAAGCCTCGCCATCACTTCACACGTAACCTCTTACCACAGCACTAGCAAGTCAAAATTTCAGACTAAATCCCCTACATGCCCTACCCATTCTCAGTAATATCTCCTTTTATCTATATCTCAAATCTTAACCTTGCCACATTCAAAGTAACCCCACACCAACTAAACAACCACATTTCCTCAAAATATAACAAATCTATAATCAAGTGCCTAAAAACTATAATCCAAATAGCATCCCAAATCATACTTAGAGATGTGCACCCAAACCCTGGCCCTACAAACAATAACAACCCTCCTCCTGCTACCTCTCAAATAACATTCTAATATCCCTCATGAAATCAGCAGATCTCCTTATACTCAACATTAACATAAGGAGCATACTGAACAAAATCCCAGAGCTACATGCTACTCTGGCCCTCAACTCCCATGACACAGTCCTCCTCACAGAGACCTGGCTAAAACCACTAAACAATAATGATTTTGTTCCACCTGATTACAATGTTCTTAGACAAGACAGACTATCCAAAAGACGCGGTGGCATTGCTCTCCTCTTCAAAAACAGCCTGACCACTGAACTGTTAGCCACCAAGCAACCCAAGTTCAATAATGCAGAAACTATCTGAAAATCTACTCAAAAAACACTTGCATATAATTGGTACCTATACACCCCCAGCAATAACATTAACACAGTAGAATCCATTCTAGACTGGACATCCCAAAAATTTCCCAAAGAAACAATAATACTAGGTTAAGTTAATATCAGCTGGTCCTCCTGTAACTCACTCCACCCCACTAACCACATTAACCTACACAATTTCACTCAACTAATCAAAACCATAACACGAGTAGATAAAGCATCAAAAAAGGAGTCCATCCTAGGCTGGATCCTTACTAATACACCATCTCAATCCTACCTCTCTCAGGCTCCCTCCCAGACACCCTCAGCAACCACCTTCCCACATTTATAATTAGACACCAAGCGAATCCATTAAAATCCTCCACTCTCAAACAAAGCTGGTATACAAAATATCAAAACCCATGACTTCATATCTGCACTTAATGCAACTGGAGACCACTCTCATCTCTCCCACTGGAAAGTGCCAAAGACTACTGTAATAACACTTTTCTAAACATTCTAAATCATCCTGCCTTTATTCGAACTGTCAGAACTAAATCTGACTATGTCCTCTAGTTAACCAGAAATACCTGTCTACTACTAAAACAAACAGATAAAGCATGGGACTCGTGGTATTAAAATAAAACTCAAACTAATAGACGGGCATACCAGGAACTAAGAAAGAAAGCCAAACAACAAATTACAACAGACAAAAGGAACCAGGACTGTCATTAATAAAATCTTACAACCAGAAAAGACCAGTACTTCACCCTCAAACATTGACACCACCACCAATAATATTGCCACCCAATTCAATGAACACTTCACCAAATCCATCCTAGCCTTCACCAATAGTAGTTCCCCCACTTCACATCCAAACCTATCTTCCGTACATGCAGACCAAAACCTCTTCTCATTACAGCCTGTCCCAACTAACACAATATATAAATACCTAAATAGGCTTAAACCCACAACCCTGGCCGCTGACAAATTACCTGCAGATTATCTAAAGATCGCAGCCAAAGCCATCTCTTACCCAGTCTCCATGCTCATTAACTGATGTTTATCAGAACAACGCGTTTCTTCTTTGTGGAAAATTTTGCATATAACTCTCCACAAAGGAGGTAACCTTGTCAAACTATCTAATTTATGTCCAATTGCCATTATATCCCCTTATCTAAAATTCTTGAAAAATTTTTACATTCCCAAATAATCCACTATCTTCTCACTAATAAACTGGTAACCAACACCCAGCATGGATTCCATCCCAATCACAGTACTACCACAGCCCTTATTAGCTTTACCAGCACAGTAAACCAACACTGAAACAATGGTAACCTAGTACCCACTGTATTCCTAGATCTCTCCAAGGCTCTTCAACTCGATACAGTCTCCCATCCCAAACTCCTTTCCGCTCTCTCCGATCTTAATCTCAGCCACTGCACACTAGCATGGTTTCAAGATTATCTAATCAACTGCCAACAAGTAGTACAATGGCAGAACTCCTTATCACCCCTCTTACCTGTCACCCTACAGGTCCCCTAAGGATCCATTCTTGGATCTGTTTTCAACATATTCACCAACCATCTCCACAAAGCTACCTGGCATGCCACTCTAGTCCAGTACGCCGATGACTCTACTCTAATCTGCTCCACCCCATCACTCCCTCAACTCCAGGAATTGACACAAGAGAGTCCTTTACCACTGTTGAAACCTGGTTAGCCAAGTTTCAACTAATACTTAACCCCAATAATGCAGAGCTAATGTTATTCTATCCCACTAGAGCCTTAGACCTCATGCCATCATTCACAATATTCTCAACCAATAATACCCCTATCACACCTGTCTAACACACCAAACTTCTAGTAAAGCCACCATCATAAGAACCCACCAACTATCCACACTCCTCTATGCCTCCCCATGCTCATCAGCCTAAACAAAGCAGACTTTAACAAACTAAACACCTGCTACAATAAAATAGCTAGGTTTGCTACTGACTCACCCTTCAGGCTACATCACACTGCATAGCAATCAAGCAACTATCCTGGATAGAATTATCCACCCTGCTCACAAATAACCAGCTTACAACAGTCCACCAATTTCTACATTATCCCAACAGAGTTTCTGCTCTTCAAGGTCTACTTAATATTTTTCTAACAAATGCCTATTAAGATTCACCAATAAAGCACTGGCTGACAGAGGCAAAAGCAACAATAGCTCTGGGGGCTCCTTCTTTTCCATTTCTGTTGCAAAAGTATGGAATACCTTCCTCGTAGACATTAGGACCACTGAAAACAAAAATAATTTCAAAAAACTCCTCCGGTCGTATTTACATAGCTCTTGGTTATGTCAATGTTTTGACCCTGGGTAGCTTCATTTAATTAGATCATATCATACCTTAATCTTCTATGAAAGCTTGCAACAACTCCTTCCTATACTCTTAATCAATGTGTGTTTACTATACTAGCCACTGATGAACATAACCTAATGACTGAACAAAATGTCCTTTCAACAGTATTGTTTATTGTAACACACTGTGCTCCTTATAATATATTTAATTTTTGCTCCTTTCTTGGCCTTGAAACTGTACTTTATTAACTTTTGGGTCTGTATTGTACTTTATTAACATGTGTATTGCATTCACTGTATCTGCTGTACTAGGACTTGTGGAGTTTTTCTCCCCAGGCCTCTGCTGAAAATGGGATCCATGCCCAGTCAGACTTTCCCAGTAAACAAATGTAAAATAAATAAATGTTCACAAAAATAGGGGAATTATACTAATTACACAAGATGAACACCTCAGCTCTCGGCAGAATTAGCAACTGACCCAGACTAACATAATATATCAATCTTTAACTTTAGCCATTTGTGAATAATGTGTGGAAAACAAAAAGGATGATCCATAAAATGGAGTTCTCTGTCTAACTTGCTAACTGTCAAAGCACCAGAGACATTTTGGAAAAGCAGGAAGCAGAGATGCCTTGGAAGTTGTGTAGGGCTTAGTATCACTGGAGAAAGTAAACAGTAAAAATCTAGCCCGCCCAAAATATCTACTTCAGTCTAGTTAATAAAAGTCAGTAACCATGATACAACCATCTTGGGTGACCTCCACCAGGAGAATATATAATGATCCTAAAGTAATCTACATTCACACATAGTTTCTTCTTGAAATTCTCAGCCATCTCAAACCTCCCATCCATGCTTTCTGAGCTTCAGTATTTAAATATTTTCTTCTCAAAGCTGCAACACCTCCTCTTCTGCCAGAAAAATGAGTTACTCATTAAAACTGTAAAGCCATTCATCCCACGCTTTTCATTCAGTCTAGCCTCCTGTAACAAGAAAATGTCTAGTTTATGCTACTTCATATGTCTTTACACCTTACTACACTTAATGGGGCTCTTCAATCTGTTTGCTTTAAAGCATTAATTAGCATAACTTGTTAGGTAATACACAAGGAGTCAGGAGATCCCTTCCTTCCTGACACCCACACAGCTAAATGCAAATGTCTCCCAGTAAGCTCTATTCGACCCCTCCATATCTCTGTCAACAGGAAAGATATGGAATAGACATTAAATGACACTAAGTGAAACAACATCCTATCAAGTTCCAGCATACTCTAAAAGTAGGGAGCATTTCTCTCCACCTCTAAGCACGAGAAATCTTGACAAAGCCAACAATAATGAGGGAGAAAGATCCAAAAAATAGGGACATTTTAAATATAGCTCTTATAAACTTAGAAAGTTGATGAAATAAAATATTTTGTGCTGCCATGAATTCTGAAGGATATTAAGCTTGAAATTCAAACGTCTGTCATTATCTAGTGAATTCAATCCTCACTGATTTGCCAGAAATCCACAAATATTATGAGGAACAGACAATGTGAGGCAAAAATACGAACAGTCTGCGAAAATCTGGGTGGTTGAGAGTTATGGTAGGGAGCACAAATCAGCTCCTTCACATTACCTGTAGTAAGAAGGTATCCTGAGAACAGCAGACATCCCTGAATGCTGAAAGGTGCCTCATCACCTGCTGAAAACACTAGACGTTCTGATCTCACTTCCATACTCACTTCCCAATTTTCTCACAACATCAAAGCAAGTACATCAACACCAAAAACCTTTTTTATAAACCATACAGGAACACAGATCTAAAATCCACATCTTAATTACTAACAGTCACCACAGCAAGTCTCAGGTAGGTGAATCTAGACTGTGAAATGAACACTTCAGTAGAACAAATCTAGTTAAATGCATTAAGATGTGTGTAACTTGCCATCAAAATAAGAGTTCATGATAATGTCCATCTAAGTACGCTCAAAACTAGATCAATTGAGAAAAAGAGAGTGAATTCTCAAGATAACATTTGACCTTCTTCTTCTTCTTTCGGCTTTTCCCGGTTAGGGGTCACCACAGCGGATCACCTGTCAGTTCATGACTGGCAGTGAAGTTTTACAGTGTCGAGTTGCCAGCCTGGTGCCCAACCTTCCTCAGAAGGCACACACATGCACTCACGCCTAGGGCCAATTTAGAGTGTCCAATCCACCTACAGCATGTCTTAGGGATGATCATGATAAAAACATAGATTCTCCCATAAAGAACAAAGTTGCACTCCCTTAAAGGGCTCATAAAACAAGTTCAAGCAAAGCTATAAGGTCCTTTTAAACTATGTTCTGCACCACATTTGTTCTTTCAACTAAGGATTCCATACACTGAGTGGCTTTACCCTACAGCTCTTCTGTCAGATCTAAACACATTCTCACATCTTTCCACATTGAAAGGTAATCTTCCAAAGAAGACGAGAAAGATAAAAAGGGGAGGGGAAAACTATGCAGAGCTCCTCAAACTGCAAACGTTACTCCATACTCATCCAAAAGTACGTCTATAATGTGTGCCACAAATACTAAAAATCAGTAAAAACTTAGTGAACAAAACTCTAAACAATAAACCTGGAGTGCAGAATAACCCTTGTATGGTATGAGGCAATTGTCTTCAATATCCTCTAGTCAATGGCCAGCATAAATGTTCAAAGTTCCTTTAATTACATACTAAAGCTCCAGACCCATATTACAAGATCATTGTTTCTTTTAGGAGATGGCTGTTTGGGCCTAGCATTATGTATGGAAAATATACGCCTTGCCTTCTGCCTAAGCCAGTTTCCATCTTATCGCCATTACGCAGTGTGCCCACATGCTTCACATCTTATACTTGTAGCATTTTAGTTGCTTCTTCTGTTTCTTATAATATTTAGGTGTTTCAGATACAGAATAACTGTTGTATGCAACTATTACATAAAACATAGGAAATAATTTTGTCCTAAAATCTCAGGACATTTGCCATTTCTACAATTTTTTTGCAGGACACAACTGCCCAAAGAGGGACTGTTCCTCGCAAAGTTGGATGGGTGGTAACCCTATTTGGGAAAATGTAGTCAGGGCATCAGGAAACTTCCGCTACTCATTTCAATAGGTGCTGTGGGATCCTATACACCCACCTAAGCTACCACCAACTCAAGCAGATAGGAAATCATTTAAGCATAACCCTTATACTCCATTGCAATGTTAACTGATCTACCAAATGTGGGAATAGAACCCACAAGTTGAATGTGCCAGTTTTATTAATGGATGTAATCATGTTTTGGAAGTCAGGGAACTTAAATGGCAAGTTCCCTGGCTTAAACGAAATGACGAATGTGAAATGTTTACTCAAAGTTAATGAACTGAAGTTGAATTTCTATTGGTAACTGTTTTTCAGGTTAAGTGAATACGTACATTATTTATTTATTTATTTAACTTCAAAATAACTGATGATGGCGGGTGAAGGTTACTTAATTATTAATTACTTGTTTTTCATTGGTTAAGACAAACTGAGGTCACTTTGGAAGGGTATTTAAATTTGTAATACAAGGACTGAATGTGTTTCTGATGAAAGTGCTAAAGAAGTTTCAGTTCTTTGTTAATTTACTGGTGGTACTCGTTTTCCATTCAGTGACTTTTGGAACCGTAAAACAAGATTTTGTTTTTATTTGATTTTGGAATACCTTGGAGTTGTCAGTTTTTTAATTTTTATATATACCAAAATGATAGTCTGTGGGTAAAATTGCCTGTCCAGTTCATGTACGTACCTTCTAGGTGTTCATTACTGATCTGGCTGTAGTCAGCAATGCTGCGATTAAAAGGGAAGGTCTGTAACATAAAAGAAACACTACACAACATGCTATACAAGAAAAAATTCAAAAGGAGAGGAGTACAAAGCCACAATCAAATAAGTCATGCACTACTTACAGATTAGCCAAGGCATTGCTTAAGTAACTGCAGCATGTGGGGTACAACCCGCAAACAAGTTAAAGAGAGCAAATTCTTTCATTCTGACTAGTCTGCATATATAAACAGGAGAATGTAATATCCAGTGAGAATTCTAGAAATATTCTGTTGAACAGTAAGATCAATAAATTATCATCTGAAAGTGAGTGAACCATGTCAGTGCAGTGTATTGTAAGATCTGATGCAATAAAATTCCAACAAATTCAGTTCTCACACATACAGACATACAAATTCCCTTTTTTTTAAAGAAAGAAAATGTGACACATTTAGCTGAAACCATTCCAGTAACTGCAAATGCAGGATTAATCTGGGTCAATATTTGATAAGTGCATTTTGTACTACAAAAATAGAGGTTACTAAGAAACCGAAGACTCTGCATTGAACAGCATGCCTGTTTTTGGTTTGTTTTTCATTAGTCATATTTACTGTACACTGCATACTGAATCACTCATCCATGTTCTTGTTTAGTAAACTGTATGCAGAATAAAGCAATGTATTCAGTTAGAATCCAAACAGCTTAAAACTTATCACATCTGCATTACACATAACATGACAGAAAAGGAGACTTCAAATGCAACGATTCCCGTACATGATAAAGCAAGCGGGAAAAATCAGATAACGAAAAATGAACAACCAAAGGAAACTTTAGGTCAAAACACACCCACACACAAGTTGTCACATTAGTTCCCTTTTAAAACATATATTTGATAAATGGGTAAAGTATGGATACTAATAAGAAAGTGTGAAAATGACTGGTTTAGAGAGAAAGACTTTATTAACAGTGTTTCTACAGTTCATTAATTCAACAGACTGAATACTTAAAACTCACAGCCTCATAATGTATTGCTATAAGTTCATCAAAAATAAAAGCAACAAGTTGACATGCAAACAAAACTAATAAAGAGTGTCTCAATTTCCTCCACTTTAAAGCACTGGGGAGACTGAGATATTCACAACAATCTGGAAAGTGTAAGCTTAAAAATTCAGTCTGCTGATGCCTTTAATGAAAAATGCACTTACTCTCACTAGAGTCCATTTTTCTGCACAATCTTTTTTCATTGTTTTTACATTTGTAGCATTTAAAGCCAAAGTCAGTTCTGATATTATTGTCATTTTATTTTTATTTATTTATTGTATAGTTACTGCCAACTGAACTGTTAAAGCAACAACAACTATCAGTCCTCATTATTTTTCATAAAGTGAAGGGTAAGATGTTTATTTTCTGTGGTACATCTTTAAACATTAACCCAAAACACAAGACATTTTCTTTCGCATTGCAAACCACTGCAGCATGTGACCTACAAAATACAGAAATTTCATATAACACAACAGTGACTAGCACATAATTAAAATAAGTCTGAGACTGCAAAATATGTTTTGATAAGCAAAATTTAAGGAAGCAAATTACTGCTTTCAGCATTGAGCACGGTATGGGCAAAAGCCAGAGGAAATAAAATGGAGCAATGCATATAGTGGCATATTGCTTGTGAGTACTGTATGGGGAAAAATATAATAATGGTGTTTTACCTGTTAGCACTATAGTGGATCACAAGTCCTTAACATTCCCTGTTCTGCAGAGCCAGATCCAGCATTAGGTGACCAAGGCAGTCACCTAGAGCCCACTGTCTGTAAGAGGGCGGCCGCTAGCAGGGAGATTTTATTTTTAATTAAACAGAAATGCTGCTCCAGTTGTCAGAAATCACAATTTAACTAAAAGTCTAAAGGCTTTTGTTCATTTTGACAAGAACTTCATCAGAAACTACTAAAACAGCCACATTACATCCATTAAACACAAGGAAAGGTGCCATACAGGGAACAGATTTAAAGACATACACACAAAATCTAAATCACCATAACAGCAATCAATAAAAACTTTAAAACACTCTAAAATATACAAAAATATATATGTATGAAAAGCATATGCCTAACATTCAATGAAAAAATTACATACATTCAAAATGTATTGAAAAAGTACAATTAAAAAACTATATTAAAAACTATGTTAAAAATCACAAAGATGCTGCTTTGTTTCTCAAAAAAGGTTTGACTGAAATGATGTCATTCAAACCAGGTATAGCACTTGCATTGAGTAGAACTTGCCAATAATATTCTCTTTGCTCAACTAAAAGTTCCCAATCACTCCCTCTAGTAGGGACAGGGACTTTTTCTAAAACAGTAAAGGGAAATTTTCTAAACTCATTGCATTTGTTAGAATGCTTGTAACAAAGCATTAGTTACGTTAGTTTAGCTAACAGCATAAACATGCTGGTAAATTCTGTTTTTTGAAGGACCAATCATTTTCCCAACATAAAATGATGGACAGGAGGCACAAAAAGCAATATACACAACACCTTTAGTGCAACAGTCATATCTTCCCCTAAATGAAATTAACTTGGGGTACCAAGTAACTGAAAAGTGTGAACCTACGAGTATATATCTGCATTGTCTGCAGGCACCACACCGTTTTATCCCCAAATTTTTAGTAGTAGTTTTTAATTTAAAAAAATGTCTTCTTAAGGGTGTTCTTATTTAAGAACACCACCCTTTGCATCCAGCCACACAGACACAACTGGTGTGTGTGACCTGTTGACGTCTTTGTCTTCCACGCAGATGGAATTTGAATGCCAGAAGATGTTTGAAATACAGACCACGAATGGACAAGTGGGAGGAGGTGTTTTGTTTTTGCTTAAGTATTAGGTAGGTAGGTGTGTGTAAGTAGTAGGTAGGTAAATGTGTGTGTGTGTGTGTGTGTGTGTGTGTGTGTGTGTGTGTGTGTATGAAGGAGGTAGTTATGTAGGTGTGTGTGTGTAAGAAGTAGGTAGGTATGTAGATGTGTGTGTGTGTGTGTGTGTGTGTGTGTGTAAAAGTAGGTAGGTATGTAGGTGTGCGTGTGTGATTTTGTATAAGAAGTAGGTAGGTGTGTGTGTGCGTGTGTGTACAAGAGGGAGGGAGGTGTCACTCAAATGTTCAGATTTTCACAGAGTGTCCAGATTTTTGCCTCATATTTTTAGTCGGTAACTCAGAAGCACTGACCATTTTGATAAGTTCCTCATAAATGTGTTTTTTTTTTTTTTGGGGGGGGGGTTACTGTGACAAATCAGTGAGCAGAAATTTCACTAAAAATTCACTGAATAATGATAGCCATTTGAGTTTCAGACTTTATATCCTTCAGAAAATTCACGATAACACAATACTTTTTATTTTAGCAACTTTATAAGTTTCTGAGAGCAATATTTAAAGTTTGGCCCTATTTTTGTGGCTTTGTTCCCCTATTATTTTTAGCATTACCAAGATTGTTGTGCTAACAGGTTGAGAGGTATGGTATGTGTGTATGTGTGTGTGTGTGTGTGTGTGTGTGTGTGTGTGTGTGTGCATGATACAGAGAAATACATATCAACAGCATTGACTAAAGCTTGCTGGGCTTGGTACATGCTAACAGCTGTTTAACAACATGTTGAAAATAATTTTATTAAAGTGAGCATAGTGAAGTATCCAAATAAGCTAAATTAAGATAAAGAGCAATTCAGAAATGTATAGAGCACAGCATAGGATTCACTGCAACAGATTCCTGAGTTTATGCTACCGGAATTGAGAAAAATTGGGGAGCTGAGACCAATTAGAAATGTGCATTTCTAACGAGCCACAGCAATGCACGTCATCAGCCCAGAAGCACCACATCATCTGACTGAGCTTCCTTTCCATACACCCCATGAGTCTGGCATTGTGGAACACTACCAAGTGGACAGGGACACCACGCAGTACACACATTACCAAGTGGACAGGGACACCATGCAGTACACACATTACCAAGTGGACAGGGACACCATGCAGTACATAGTGGAATTCTGTTGGCTTCATCTCAACCCCATGGGAAATGTGTACTACTTATCCCAGTGGATACCAAAGCATGTGTGGCTTTACATGTACTAAATATAGGGAGCTTCCAGTAACCTACTGAGGATAGCATGGGGGTATTTCAGGAATCCACCTTGAGAGCACTCCATCAGTTCCTTATGCCACATACGGGGTGCACATGTGCTTTCCGTGTAGCACAGAAGAGACAACTAACACCATTAAGGACTTCTATGAGATAGCCAGTTTTCTTGAAGTTCTGGGAGCCATAGACTGCACCCATATTGAAGTCAAGTCCCTGTTTGTGAACTAGGCTGGAGGTCCATGAACCACAAAGGATATCACTTCATGAAATGCCAGATGGTGTATAATGCACAGGGCACCATATACAATAAGTGTGCAGGACACCCTGGCAGTTTCAATGACTCCCACATTTGGCGCATGTGTGACCTGTATCAAAGATTTTCAAGGTGTGAGATCCTCCAGGAACATCTAATTGGTGATACATGTCCTGGAACCCTAGCTGATGACACCCATTAGAAATTTCCAAAATAAATCAGAGCAGGGTATAATTCTGTGCATTCACAGACAAGGAACATAACTGAATGTGTGTCTGGGTGGCTAAAGTCCCACTTTCACTGTCTGGATTCATCAGATGGTGTTTTTCAGTCAGATCACAGAAACTGTGTAAGAGTATTTACAGTATGTAATGCTCTATAACAGGATACAGAGGAGGATAAGTGAGGGGCCTGAGGGGCCCATATGCAGGAGGAAGACAATGCAGAGCGCCAAGCAGTGGAGGCACAGCAAGATAAGGAGTTACTGGAAGAACCAGCTTCAGGGGATGAGTATGGTGGATGAAGGTGGGCAAAGTATGTTATAACACTGAAAAAGAGGCAGTGACTCACGCTAGGAAAGCTTAGTAAAGGACATACATTGCAGGAAAACTGATGCAGGCTAATCAAACACCAGACCATGCACACACCGGCCACACTGTGCATCAGACATATGCACGTCAAGTAACAATTTACAAAGGGCAGGGCACAGTTATCACCTGCACAGGTGAGGAGGGAACATGTGTGTGGATGCATTTCACAGAGTGAACTGGGTGACCCTGGAGGAGGTGTGCAAGAATAGGAAAGGTGCTTCAAAGTCCCTGTGTCACTGAGACAGAAAGAGAGAGAGAGAGTGTGTGTGTGTGTGTGTGTGTGTGTGTGTGTATGTGTGTGTGTGTGTTGTAGTGTGGCCAGTCATGGTGTAACAGAAATAAGCACAACTAAGTATCAGTCTTGTGAATAGATCAGTGGTATACAAGGTACAGGACTGAATATCCTAAGCAGGAGTCTGCCCATGGGTATTGCCTCTACCAGCAGTAGAACTGCCTGTACCATGCGCTGGCTATATGTTGGCATGCTGGGTAACTATGGGTGACAGCTGTCACCAAATGTGCCACTGCCATGAACACAAGGATATTCTCTGCTTGGTGTAGACACCTCCAAGACTGATGTAGCACTGTATGTATTAGCAGTGTGTAAGCATGATCTAACTAATCTATGGCCAGAATGACCACCATAGTGTAAGCATGATCTACCTAGTCTGTGGCCAGAATGACCACCATATGTGTAAGCATAATCTACCTAGTCTATGGCCAGAATGACCACCATATGTGTAAGCATGATCTACCCAGTCTATGGGAGAATGACCACCATATGTGCAAGCATGATCTACCTAGTCTATGTCCAGAATGACCTCCATATGTGTAAGCATGATCTACCTACTCAATGGCCAGAATGACCACCATACTGGTAGACACTTGGCAGGCAATCTTGAGAGGAAAGGTTGCATTCCAGTAAGTTATTTAGCTACTGAAACAGTCATACATGCAGGACATGCCTTTACAGAGGTCATCCCACAAACGCATCATCAGCATCGCCAACTCTATCATGGTTGTGTTGGTACTATCCTGTGTCTCCATGGTGGCCCTGCATATATATGATTTGCAGCAAGTGACATAATGACTTCAAGAGGGGGAGGTAGTGATGCCTCAATTGAAATCTAGTACTACCCACCTGTGTGTCTCCCCCACCCAAAAGAGGTACCAGCAGATCCAGATAAGTGGCTGATATGGGTTGTTGCACATTCCTCAGTGATAATGTCACCAGTAAACTGTCCAGCCTGTGTGGTTTGTATTTCCTGGATGTTCACAGGCATAAAGGCCGTGTCTGTGGAATGTGTAGAGGATACAGTGGTCACATCTGCTGTGTACATTATACACACTGTACCCCCTAACTATGCCAGATCATGTCTGCCATCATGCACATCAGATATTCTGACCTCAGGCAGTGCTAGTTAAGCAGGAATGGTAACAGATACGAATCACATTTCAACACGTAAAATACAACCAGCAAAATAAGTAAAGCCAGTTAACTGATGTTCACTAATAAATGAGATGCTTTAACTGTAACCTGCATATACTACACAGGTAAATATAACGCCTTCAACACATGGCTGCACATACTACACAGGTAAATACAATGTCTTAAACAGATGGCTGCACATACTACACAGGTAAATACAATATCTTCAACAGATGGCTGCACATACTACACAGGTAAATACAATGCCTTCAACACATGGCTGCTCATACTACACAGGTAAATACAATGTCTTCCGCACATGGCTGCACATACCACACAGATAAATACAATGCCTTCAATATATGGCTGCACATACTACACAGGTAAATACAACGCCTTCAACACATGGCTGCACATACTACACAGGTAAATACAATGCCTTTAAACACATGGCTGCACATACTACACAGGTAAATACAATGCCTTCAACACATGGCTGCACATACTACACAGGTAAATACAATGCATTCAACAGATGGCTGCACATGCTACACAAGTAAATACAATGCCTTCAACAGATGACAGCACATACTATACATGTAGCTACAATGCATTCAACACATGGTTGCACATACTTCACAGGTAAATACAATGCCTTCAACACATGGCTGCATATACTACACAGGTATATGCAATGCCTTCAACAAATGGCTGCACATACTACACAGGTAAATATAATGTCTTCAACAGATGGCTGCATATACTACACAGGTAAATACAACGTATTCAACAGATGGCTGCACATGCTACACAGGTAAATACAATGCCTTCAACAGATGGCTGCACATACTATACAGGTAACTACAATGCATTCAACACATGGCTGCACATACTACACCTTCATCACATGGCTGCATATACTACACAGGTAAATACAATGCCTTCAACAAATGGCTGCACATACTACACAGGTAAATACAATGCCTTCAACAGATGGCTGCACATACTACACAGGTAAATACAATGTCTTCAACAGATGAATACAATGCCTTCAATAGATGACTGCACACACTACACATGTAAATACATTGCCTTCAACAGATGGCTGCACACTCTACATAGGTAAATACAATGCCTTAAACAGACAGCTAAACACACGACACAGATAAATACAATGCCTTCAACAGATGGCTGCACATACTACAAAGGTAAATACAATGCCTTCAACACATGGCTGCACATACCACACAGGTAAATACAACACCTTCAATATATCACTGCACATACTACACAGGTCAATACAACACCTTCAACAGATGGTTGAGGTGGTGCAGTCCCTGATGTCACTATACAGTCTAAACTGAAGGCAAAATGGCTGTGGAGGGTATATATGTGCGACATAAGAGAAATAGCACACCATGCAAGGAACATCTTCAGTAGATATTCCTGGTGCCTAATATTCATATGCACCACATTGCGAGATTTATCAAAGAGGTCAGTGCTCCTGAGTTACACTAAGAGCTCTTCTGTCTTCCAATAATTGTGGTTTAACTGATGGCCCTCCACCTGCTGATCTACCATCCATCGCCAGGATAGCAGCCTGCTGTGTGCTGTGAATTATATTGCTTACCATACCTATCAACTGTCCAGATTTTCACAGAACTTCCAGATTTTTGCCTCATATTTCTGGTCTGTCCCTCATAAAATGTATGATTTTTCTGGAGTTTTGTGGCAAATCAGTGAGGACTGAATTCAGTAAAAATGACAGCCATTTGAGTTTCAGACTTAATATGCTTCAGAAAATGCAAGGTAACACAAGACCTTTTATTCTAGCAACTTTCTAAGTTTATAACAACAAGATTTAAAATTTGTCCCTATTTTTGGTGTGTTGTCCTCCCATTATTTTTGGCTTTGTCCAGTTTTCTTGTTCTAAGAATTTGAAGGCTATGTTGCTGACCCTGTGGCAGATTATTGAATATGACCATTCCTGGCAACCGGCTGCATTTACATCAACCTACATGTCTTTAAAGACACAGTCACAGTGGACCCAGCCAGCTGTATTTTAGTCAAAGAGCTGCAAGCCATAGAGATGAAGGACCTTGATAAGCACCTCACTATCAGCATCTGAGAACTTTTCATTTTATATGGTGCTCTCAGGAGATCCTTCTGTGTGCCTCTTTTTAGAAGTTTGCTTAGACATGCATCTGTAGGAATGGAAACAACTGGTGTTACCATCATGATTTTGGAGTGGCCCACAAATTCCATTTAATCAACTCCTGCAGTATGTTGCCAGTGCATCTAACTTTTCCATATATCTAACCAGGCAGTGCAAGAAATTTAAATCACATATGGTACTGAGCTGAGGCCCATCCACTAGAGTAATTGTACTACTGTAATTTGCAATGTGAACTGGCATTATGATACACAGGTTGGCAAATGTGGTGGATTAATATAGAGTAAAAAAGTTTAACACACAGGTATTATATCCCAAGTCTGACTGCAGAAGTGCATAATGGTGTGTGTAACCTCTTAAGCATCACAACCATTCTGAACAACAATCACATGTACTTTAATTAATTCTGTCAGTTCACTTATGTTGTAACCACTTAAAATAAACAATAAAATCCATGAAACAATGTACTAATAAGCTGTATAAAAAATGCCACCCAGATGTCACAGGAAACTTTAATAGTGTTTTGTTTTTAGCTCTTTGTGACACTGCCAGCCCAGCTATCTGGAATTTTGTAAATAATTCTAATTTGTTTTCTGAATATTGCTATGATTTATACAGAACTGTATGTTACATACTGAGCTTCAATAATGTGACCACAATGTACTCTACTGGAAAAGAACAGAAATGTATATAAACTATATACCTGTGCAAATGTGTCTTAATAGTAGAAGCTGGAACATACAGAGCTAACTTGCAAAACCTCAACAAAATAAGTGGAAAATTGTTTTACAATTATATCTCTGTCTAGAGCTAGAGGTTTTCCTATTTTCAAGAAACAGAAATAATTATTAAGTTTCAAATGTAAAAGTGCTTAATTGTTTTATGACTTCCAGTTCTAGGCAAACATCTGAGAGATATGTATTTTTCACACAGAAATTTTATATTTTGTTAAGTTTCTGTTAGCCTGGGAACTGAAGGCAGGTGACAAAGAATAATATCATCCTGGCTAATCCAGCAGTAATGTATATTATTCATTTAAGAACTATCTCAAAGAGGGAGAGAGGGCATTTTGTATCTTGTCCTGGACCTAGAAATATTCACTCAGCACTTCTGCCTGTATGTTGCTCTGTAGGTAATATTTAGGCATAGTATCTCTTTTAGAGATAGATAGGACTATAGTTAGATTAGTTTAGATGTTTTATGTATTTATTTGAGACTGTCCTGCAATGTGGTTTTAAAATATTTAATGTGATTCTGAACTATGTAGTTACTGAGTTGACTGAGTATTGTCTTGTTCTTTTATTTATTATTAAATATATTTAAACTGTAGCTGGTTTCTTTAGATATATTTAAGCTCTTACTGTACTTGCATGTATATTTGGTGACACTGTATAGGCCACTCCAATAGACTTAGTCTTGGCCCCACTTACCATTTGGATAATAGTAACTTTACACAGTAGGATTGGACACCCTTTGATAAGGGCTTTATAGTAGCTGATAAGTAAGGGTGGTTGGTGGCAGCTGGTACTACCTTATAGTCTGGGCAGAAGGGGGCATAGCTAATAAAGCTGTGCCAGCCTTTCTCAGGTGTGTGTCTTCGTATGTCAATCAAATCTCAAAGCGTGTGTGTATCTGTTACATGGGTAGGGATACAAAGCACTGGTTGGACAGACAGGGTGCTGAAGGTCTTAGCTTGGCCACTTGGCTGAGATCTTAACCCCATATCTGTGCCAGTGGGGAATCTTATTGGGGATCTGGAGAAAGAGGGAGAAACGAGCCTCAGACTGAGTGTGATCTCTGTGTGCTCGTAAGGGAAATGGTACTTTACTGTGTGTGTACTTGTCATCCTCCCAATGTGCACATCCCTCACTGGTGATAGTGGTGAGGATTGAGGCTCCTTGATTACTGGGCCAGTGCAGGGGTGTCACATATTAATTGTTTGGCAGTGGTGGGATAGCCATATCACATATTAATTGCTTGATAGTGGTGAGATAGCCACATCACACATTAATTGGCTTGTAGTGGAGTGGATATTGATTCCTGTAGCTTGTGTGTAGTGGTCACTGAAGATCTTTGTACTCTCAGTCAGTCACTCAGTGAACATTCAGAATTCATATCACAATTGTTTTATTTTTTGTTAGCTTAGTCAGTGACAGCAGGCAAGCATGTTAGCATAAGAGTATGGCAAGCTGGCAAGGAGCCGTTTGGCTGTGATGTGCCAGGCTAAAGGACTGGTGCATGCCAACCTGACTAATGCAGACATGACTGCAGCTTTATTCACAGCTGCATCACAGAATAGCAACCATGAGGACAACCAGACTGGCCATGAAAATGTACAACTCTCAGAAAATGGACAGCTCAACCTTTCCACAGAGGACTTAAAAATCTGTCTGGAATTAAAGAGACTTGAGTTATAGGTGAATCATTTGGAAAGAGAAGCAGTAGAGAGACTGAGGCATCTAGAGACAGAGGAAAATTAGAAACTGCAATGTCTGAAGGCTGAGGAAAATGAAAAACTGTGACACCTGGAAGCTGAGGAGAAAGAGAGACAGACAGGCAACATGAAAAGGAGATGCTGAATCTTCATCAGAGTCATGGAGGTAATGGGGAAGGGAGTAACCAAACCACAGAAGCAACAATGGTCAGTAAATTTCTTCCACAATTTACAGAGAGGGATAATTATGATAGTTTCATTCATATGTTTGAGAGGGTATGTAAACAGTATAATGCTAACCAAGGGGTCTGGGTATGGTTCCTGACCCCCTTACTTCATGGTAAACTGTAACTGTAATGTCCAAACTGCCTGATACTGATTGTTTAAATAATAAAGTTGTAAAAATCTGTTTGCTAGAATATTTCAAGTTAACACCTGAAGCTTATAGAAAAAAGTTTTGTGAGCATAGATGCAAGGCAGATGAAAGTGTGTGTAAATATGTTGCTGAACTAACCAATTATTTTAATAGGTGGGTGAGTGGATGTCAGGTCACCACTTTTAAAGGGCTGGCAACCTTTTGGTGACAGAACAAGCCCTTAGAACTTTGCCTGAGGACATGAGAATCTGGTTAGCTGATAGACAATGCAATACTGCAGATGACTTGGGGAAGAAGGGAGACCTATACCTAGCAAGCAGGGCATCACTGCACAGGAAAGGGACACCCAGTGCTGCTCATGGGTCTAAGGGAGCCCATGTTGGACAGCCCAGACTGCCCCAACAAAGTCTGTCAGTAGCAGAGGAAGCCACAAGTCCAGGTATACATCCAGGACCAAGGGTTAAATGTTTTAAATGTAACCAGTGGGGCCATGTAGCATATAGATGTCCACGGAGGCAAGATGGGGAACAAAAGGTGGGTGAGCCAGAAAGTGGGAAGGACAAAATGCCAACAGTAGGTTGACTTGAGACAACAAGGGTACCAAACTACCAAAAGAGGTTATATCCTATCTTAGTGAGTGGGAAAGAGGCCATAGCAAAGACAGACACAGCTCTGACCTAAACATTGTGAAGCCCGCAATGATTACAGAGCAGTACTACTTGCTTGAGCAGTCTACTCCAGTCAGAGCTATAGGAAGGACCCCGTTCCAAATACCTTTGGCTAGGGTTCACCTTGACTGGGAGAGTGGAAGAGGAAGCCAGCAAATGAGGATATCCCTGCAGATGTCATGATAGGGAATGATTTTGATAATGCAGTACCATGTATTCATGCAGTTACATGCAGTCAGGCTTGAAGACAAACATGTGGATCTGGTAGCCTGGGGGAGACCCAGACAGACTGGCACACTTGCAGCCAGGATTGGAGATGTGGTTACTTCAGGAAGGGTGCTACCTTGTAGCAGTGAGACTGAAGGTGAGCCACAGCTGCTTGTAGGTACTGATGTTCCCTTGCCAGAGTGACTACAAGGGCAGAGGTGAGTAGTAGTACCTGGGCTGACAGTGAGGCACTGCTGTCAGAGGATACCAGACTTCCTGTGCAAGGGGGCCTGGGAAGGGTTACAAAGAGAGATGAGACAGGCTCAGGTCTCAGACCCTACATTACAAGGCCTGAGAGAGGTAGCTAGTGATACACCGGATTCTCAAGGGAAGGGGGAATCTGTATACTGGGACAAAGCTAGAGGGTGAGAGAATACAGCAGTTGGTAATGCCCAAAGCCTACCATCTGACACTTCTAGCCATAGTCCATGATATTCCCTTTGCAGGTCATATGGGCATAAAATGTACGGAGAGATGTATTATGCGGAACTTCTATTGGCCTGGGATTTCCATAGATGTAATAGGGTACTGCAGGACCTGTGAGTGGTGCCTAAAGGTAGGCGAGGCAGGAGACAAGGTGAAACTTCCTTTCATGCCTTTGCCTGTGATTGAGGAGCCATTTCAGTGGGTAGCTATGGATATTGTGGGGCCTCTGAGTACCCCAAGTTCCACAGGGAAAAGTATATCCTACTGTTAGTAGATTATGCTACCAGATAGCCTGAGGCAGTGGCTCTATCCTCCATTGAGGCAGAAATGGTGGCAAATGCTTTGCTAGAGATATTTAGCAGGGTAGGTTTCCCAAAATAAATACTAACTGACAGGGGGCCAATTTCATGTCAGACCTGCTGGCTTGTCTGTGGAAGCACTGTGGGGTAAAGCACCTAAAGACCACCCCCTACCATCCCAAGACTAATTGTCTTGTTGAGAGGTTAAACTCTAGACTCAAGACGATGCTACAGGCATTTACAGACCAGTTTAAGAGGGAGTGGGACAAATATTTGCCCCATCTGTTGTTTGCTTACAGAGAGGTTCCTCAGGAATCCATAGGTTTTTTCACCCTTTGAGTTGCTGTATGAGTATAGGGTGAAGGGACCTCTAGATTTGATCTGAGATGAGTGGGAGGGTGAGTGTGAATCCCACAAGGAGTCTGCTGGGTTGTATGTCCTAAACCTCAGGACAAGGCTTAGGGAACTCATGGGCTTGGCCCAGGAGAACCTGGCAGAAGCCCAACAGCAGGAAAAAGGTGTGGTATGACAGGAATAATTCTCAAGCTAGAGAGTATGCTGTAGGGTAGCAGGTAATGGTTCTCATTCCTGTCAGACACAACATGCTGCAAGCAGCCTGGGAGGGACCCTACAAGGTGGTAAGAAAGGTAAGTGATGTTAACTACATGGTGGAACTGCTAGACAGGAGACAGGGGCACAAATTGTACCATGTTAACATGATGAAACCTTACCATGACAGGGAGGCCCTTGTGCTAAGTATCTGCAGTACAAGGCAGGAGGAGTCTGTGGGGGATCTATGGCTACAGGGAGCCAGCCAGGAAAATCTCAAATTACTATGGTGGAGCCTAGGGTTGCAGGCATATGATGGGATAAGTGCAGCACTGTTCTGGGGTCAGCAATGCCAAGGAAGCTAGAATCTCAAGACAGAGCATGGGATAAAGTATTCCCAGATAGGTTCACCCTCTCAAGCAATGTTTCTTAAGGGTCACTTGAAAAACAAGCTTGTGTTTTGGGGGAAGGGAGAAAAGTGACACTTGCAACCCAGCTATCTGAAATTTTGTAAATAATTATATGTATTTGTGAATATTGTTATGTACTGAACTTCAATAATGTGACCACAGTGTACCCTACTGGAAAAGAACAGAAATGAATATAAACTATATACCTGTGCAAATGTAGGTTAATAGTAGAAGCTGGAACATACAGAGATAACTTGCAAAAAAAAAAAAGTGGAAAATTGTTTTACGACTCTGTTATCTCTGTTGCAGCTCAGAGCAGACACAATGTCTAGAACTAGAGGTTTTCCTATTGTCTTGAAACAGAAATAATTGCTAGGTTTCAAATGTAAAGGTACTTAATTGTTTTATGACTTCCAGTTCTAGGCAAACATCTGAGAGATATGTATTTTTTCAAACAGAAATGTTAAATTTTGTTAAGTTTCTTTTAGCCTGGGAACTGAAGGCTGGTGACAAAAAGTGATGCCATCCTGGCTAACTCAGAAGTAATGTGTATTATTAATTTAAGAACTATCTCAGAGAGGGAGAGAGGGCATTTTGTATCGTGTCTTTTACCTAGAAACATTCATTTAGCACGTCTGCCTGCATGTTGCTCTGTAAGTAAGATTTAGACATAGTATCTCTTTTAGAGATAGGACTATAGTAAGATTAGTTAAATGTTTTCTGTATTTATTTGAAACTGTCATGCAATGTTTTTTTAAAATATTTCCTGTGAATCTAAACTCTCTAGTTACAGTGTTGATTGAGTATTGTCTTCTTCTTTTGTTATTTAGTTGTCTTTTCGGCTTTTCCCAGTTAGGGGTCACCACAGCGGAACTCCGGTCCGCTAATGATTTGCTAATGATTGGCAGTAGATTTCTATGGTGCTGAGTTGCCAGACTGATGCCCAACCTTCAATGAAGCAAGTCCATTCACGCATGTCTTTCGAACATCACTCAACCGCGGGGAGGACATGCAGACTCCATACAGAAGGCACTCCAGCCAAGAATTGAACAGGGTACCTCTTGCTGTGAGGCAACAACGCTACCGCTGCACCACCGTGGCATATTTAGCATTAAATATATTTAAATATTTTAATTGTGGCTTGTTTAGAGATATTTAAGGTCTTAGGTACTTGCATATGTATTCGGTGAGACTGTATATGCCTCTTTTAAATAGTCTTGGTCACACTTACCATTTGGATAATAGTAACATTACACAATAAGATTGGCACCCTTTGGTAAGGGCCTTAACAGTAGCTGATAAGAAAGGGGGGCTGGTGGCAGCTGGTACTACCTTATAGTCTGAGCAGAAGGGGGAATAGCTAGTAAACCTGTGCCAGCATTTCCCAGGTGTATGTGTGTGTTTGTATATCAAATCTGAAAGTATGTGAGTCTGTCAGCTATTTGGGCAGGGACACGAAGCATTGGTTGGACAGAGAGGGTGCTGGAGGTCTTAGCTTGGCCACTCAGCTGAGATCTTAACCCTATGCCTCTGCCAGTGGGGAGTCTTATTGGGGATCTGGAGAGGGAGGGAGAAACCACCCCAGACTGAGTGTGATCTCTGTGTGCTCATAAGGGAAATGGTACTTTACTGTGTGTGTACTTGTCATCCTCCCAATGTGTATGTCCCTCACTGGTGCTAGTGGTGAGGATTGAGGCTCATTTATTACTGGGCCAGTGCAGGGTCATCACACTCTTTCATTCCAGGATCAAAGGAACTTCATCAGTAAACAAACTAACTACTTCCAGGATACATTTAAAAAGCTTCAAAGGCACCAAAATGTTTAAAGTGACAGAGCTAAAAAAAAGTGCATAAACTTTAACATGACATAATAAATTGCTTAAGTGTTGTAGTGCAAGTGTAACAGTAAAATGCATTCTATTTAAAAAAGTATTATATATAGAAACCATTTATATAAAAATACATCATTTTGAAATATCAATATTTTAAATATAAAAACAAATCATAATAAAATCAAATTACAGCAGCTTTAGCTTTCAAAGCAGGTTTGATAGAAACAAAATCATTCACTCCAGGGTAAATAAACCTCAGCATTTGAAGCAGCTGCCAATAAAGTTTATGTTGCTCCAACCTCACCTCCCAGTCGTCTCCTCTGACAGGCAAAGGAACTTTTTCCAGAATAGTAAACATAAGCTTCTTAAACTCCTTACAGACTACTGAATACTTATACAAAGCATTTACTGTATGCTTCATTTGATTGGATATAGATGCTGGTAAATCTTTTTTCTCAAGGGACCAATAGTTTTACCAGGTTTACTATCATTTTATTAAAGTAGACTCGGTCGAATGATTGTGTCATCGACTCACGTCTGCATAAACTCACATTGCCATATTTTGATATAGCAGAAATGCATTCCAAATTTGACCTAGGAACAAGCATTAACATAGGCTTGATTGGGGCGAGATTTGTACTTTGGATATATCAGAGTTCAACAATTTCAATATTCGAGTTACAGACTTCTCGCAAAGTGGATTTGACTGAGTCCACTTCAATACAATGATAGTAAACTGGCTTACCAATATAAAAAAACTGGGTAGGAAGAACAAAAAGCCACATAAACTACCCTTTCATTTCACAATTATATTTACCTCTTACAGATAATAATTTGGGGTACCCTGTCACAGAAAAAAATGTGCCTTGTAAAATAAACCTGCACTGTCTGCAGGTAGCACATCTTCCCATACCAGCATTCTAAAAGACAACATTGAGACAGTCCCTGTTGTGTTGAGAAATTAATTTAAGATTTTTACTATTCTTGTAAACAAACTTTGGTTCTTGTCCCAGTTGATCAGTCATACCAAAGGAGCTAAATACCATGGTCCAATGGTTATTAATAACTTGTTTGAGGAAATGAAAATGCCTGCTATAGTCAACCACAAAACTTTGGTCAAATTCTCATGAGTTACATCAGGCTGTTTATATTGGGAGTGTAGTGGATGTTGCATGAGGGCCCTGTAATTAGTGTCCCTGTGATCCAAGGCCCAATGACGAATATTGTGCAATAACTCCAACGGGTAGCCCTAATCACTAAAAAACTGTTCAACAAAACAAGCTCCCCTTAGCAACACTTGGTCATCAGAGACAAGCCTACTTAGATGAATCAGCTGCCCCTTAACTAAATTCTTCTACTGCTATAACGGGTGCTGACTGTCAAAACATAGATAAGCGTTAGAAAACGTCTGGTTACTATAAATGCTGGACTTGTATTTACTCATCTCTTTATTTTTGTAGATACAGACATCTCTTTATTATATTAATTATTAATTATTATTATTATTAATATTAATAGAAGTCGCGTGGATCTCAGACATGAACTGTAAAGCATCAGTAGATTGCCCAAGAGCACTCACAAATTCTTCAAGGTCAGAAGGGTTTCCTTTCCACCAGATGAAGATGTCATTGTTTCTATATACAATACTTTTTAAATAAAATGCATTTTACTCTTACACTTGCACTACAGCATTTAAGCACTTTATTATGCCATGTTAAAGTGCATGCACTTTTTTAGCAATGTCACTTAAAAAATTCTGTCACCTTTGAGGCTTTTTAAATGTATCCAGGAAGTAGTTACTTCGTTTTCTGATGAAGTGCCTTTGATATTGGAATGAAAAAGCTAAACCCCTTAAAATAAGTGTTTCATTATTAAATGTTTCATAAAGACAAAGGTAGTATCAGAGCTAAGGCACAGCAGGTGTTCTAAGTGAAAGAATATTTGGTCTAATTGAAGGTACTTCTGCTCCAGAGCTTTTTCCAAAGCCTAATAATAAGTAGTGATTTCCCTCATGCTTTTATCGTGCTAATATGGATGCCTTGGTATGATGATTAATCAAATGAGAATGCAACACATACATGTTTCTATAGCATTCACTTTTTGCATCACACTGACTGCATACACTGTATATTGTCTTCCAGCAATGTCATTGTATATAAGCCTTGGCAACTGGGAGCAGTAAAATGCATGAGCGGTTCAGTTCATGGCTCAAGGGGAATATCTGTAATTCTAAACACATAGTGAGAGTGAATTCGCTGTAATGTATGTATAACTACCACCCTGTTTTAAAGAGCTGGGGAGGCCATAATTCACACCTCTAATTACTATATTCAAACACTGCCCCCTCCCTTTGCACAACAGTTGTGAAAATGGGTGTAATCATTAATTGTCAAGTATTTCTCTCTGCAAATTAATACAACAAACCATAGCATCTGGATAGTTTAGAGCAAAAGGGTGGTGTGTTAAGGAGGCAATGATATTCCTCCAAAACTTCCATGAGCGCTACAGTGCCAAGCTCCTTAAGAAGAGTTACCAAGTGGCTCAATATATGGCAGAGGTCAGGAGCAGTTTGGCACAGGACCTCACACATGGCACTGGCATATCCATAATGGTGAACAATACCATCATCATCATAGTGACAGAAACAAAGGAATCCCAACCTACTAGGCCAATGGGTGAGGAAGCAGGTGCTTCCTATGTGTTGTAAGCAAACTACGATTTACCAGCACATGCAAACCAACACTGTTTGACATACGAACGTCTGACATGCTCCTATTTCTTTCTAGACACTCCTGAATAAAATTGCACAGACTGCGCCTCTGCACAGCAGGAGGTTGGAATGCATCAAGGATTACTTGGGGTAACTACAGCTGTTACAGGTAGTATAGCTCTACATATTAGAAATCTTATCAGTTGTTATAGCCGAAGTCATGATAGCTCTGGGTTTCTATAGAGTAATATGTATGGATAGGCAGTGGTCACCATCATGTCTTACTCCTAAATGTGTAGACGTTTGTGAGGCAGCACTGATTCACTGTTGTTTTTTTTCTTTTCTTTTCTCCATGTGTGTGCAAATAAGAAGTTATAAGAGTGTGTGTGTATGTTCATTTCTTTCGGCATTGCACAAACTATAAGAAAGCTATTTATATTTTAAAATCTGGATGTTTAAGGCCTTATGGTTTAAAAAAAAAGAGTTGGATTGGAAGTATCTCCTTTTATAAGTATTAACTTTCACTGCCATTTTTTTTTTCAATTTGAGGGTCTATTTAAAATGCGTTTTTTTACTGTTTTATGCTTCCTTGAAAACCATGAGTCAAGGTGTAAGGAGGTGAATAAAGTTGGAGTCTTTTGAGTTATTTTATTATTTTCTTACTAAGCACAATATACGTAGGGTGTTTAACTGTTCTTGTGATTAGAGTACCCACAACAATGTGGAGTGCATATTGGGGTGAACTGCATGTTGTCTGTTTCATTCAATACTTGTGCAATGCATGCCATTAGCATGTTTTTCACTGGAAGCTTTGACTGCAGATGCAGCATTCTATGTAAATACATTGCCTTTTCATGTGCTGAAGGCTGTCGGTTCAAGTCCTCTGTGGTTTGCATATTGCCACATCATTGTTGCTGAGGGAATTCATGTTTTTCGACATGCATTATGGTACTTGTTAAATAGTCAGGAAGCAAAATAAAAATAAAATACATTGAAATAATGCAAAGGACAGCAAAAAAAAAAAAAAAAAAACGTGGGGGAGAGATGTGTAGAAAGAAAGTTAAAAGGATCTGGTAAAAATATAACCCAAGTCTGAATATTTAACTTGTACTACAATGTTATTTTCAAGAAACCAACAGCATCCAGATAACATGCCTGTCAACATCCAAGAGCCACTAACACCAGGTGGGAGGTTGGTATAATGGTTGAAGTGGTTACCTTACAGACACATGGTACAAGGCTTGATTCTTACATGGGGTAATTGGCTAGGCTTAAAATGGCCCACAAGGGTAGTTAACTTCGTACTAAACTATGAACCTAAGAACCCATGAATCAGTGTTCCCAGTGGATGATATCACCTCTAGACCCATGATTGCACCTGCGCCGGTCACTCCCATCAGGCCTGCTGAGAAGTATGGTACTCTATCTCCTGCAGATGGCAAAGACAATGAAGGTAACACATATGTCACCCAACAGCAGCTGGAGGAATAGTGGGGCCCTTACTGACAGGTGACTGGATGCCTGAATTGACCACGTACAGAGCCTTCTTCAAATGAACCACAGAGTTGTTTCTCTGCCACACATTGGCTTTACCATCAGAACCAGGGCCCAGATGTGCTTACTAAGCCTCCACTGGGTCAAGCTTGACAAGGTTAGCACCCTGTCCTATACCCCATCCTGCTTTCCCACTCCACTTCTGTGCCTATGCCTGTCCCTGCTTGTTATCCAATCATCCCCATTACCACTGTCTTTAACTCTGTATGCCTGATGCCTCCTTTACTTAGTTCCCTCTCCTTCATTGTGGCAGTACCAACCCTGTCAGTCTTGTCTACCTACCCTAAACTGCTTAATGTTCTCTTAATTTCCTTAATACTATCCACAACTTACCTTCTCTTTATATATATATATATATATATATATATATATATATATATATCTACACATATATATAGTGGACACCTGAGCCCCCCAAAATGTATTTTTCCTTTTTCCCTACCTCCATTATTCTTATTCTCTATTTTTCACCTTCTGCTTCCTCCCCCCCTTTTCTTCATTTTCCGATATTCCCATTTCCAACACTTAATTGGTCAAAAAACTATCAGCACACATGGCCCTTTAAGGCTATCACATATCTGTTCCTGCTTTTCTCTACCATGTGCATGGGATTCCACAGCATCTTTCTGCGGTGTGTGCACTACAAAAATGAGTACTGCTGTTGTTTCAGTTCCCTACAGCTACAACACAGTATGACACACTCCTTGCACATTCACTGTGGCAGCCACAAGTGAGGTATTCAGTGAGCTACAGTTGTACTGTTTACACCACATGTTCACAGTTAATGATCACAGGACCTTGTTACATAAGTAAGGTAAGCAGAAGTGGGCTGGACTTGAACACACCTGCCATCTTTCTGAACCTCAGCTATTGTTGAACTATTACTGAACTCAGACTAGTTAAGGAGTAGGGTCAGTGAGTTAAAACAAATATTCTCTTTTCTATTTTTGAAAGATTAACAGACAAAACAATGCAGAGTTTTATTTAAAGTAGAATTTACTCTCTTAATGTTGAATGCTAATGAAAATAAAGCTTCTTTGATTTAATTTTGAAATAGGTATTTAATAAGTTCTTTAAAAAAAGTGTTCAGACTGCAGCGTTATGACTTTTCTTGCCACCGTTTAGCTTGCCTTGTCATACTGGTATTCAGTCGAGTCCTGTCAGGCCTGCCTGCACTGATAACATAGCTTACATAGAGTGTTACCATGCCTTGGGCTCAACTTGTGTAGAACTATAAAACATAAGAAGTGTCCAACTAATAGGAATCCACTGAAAGGAAAGTTCTGTGCCCCTCATAGTTTCTGGCATTGTTTAAATCAGGCTTTACTGAGCTATACTTGTTAAGTACCAAATATTTGCTTTCAGTAACACAATAGTTTCACATTGACACGAATGTAATCTATATAGCCTTCATGGAAATGTCAGTTATGTACAAGAAGCAAGTTCTTATACAGGTTGTCGGTATTGCTCAGTAGAGGTATTTGTTCAATTTAGCAAGTCCAGTACTGGCTCAGATTTTTGTTAAATCAGTCTCACCTTCTTTAGACAACAGAGAAGTCACAGACACATTCTGGTTCACTTAACCCTATACACCAGCAAACCTATACTACTTTTGACAGTACAGAGGTATATGTGTTACACGTGACACAAACATGTGGTGCAATTTTGCCACACATGTGCCCCAGTTAGCATTCTATCCAACATGTTGATTTGCAGGGGATGTCTGATCACCAAAAGTCTCAAAATTACTTTAAAACATATAAATGATATACAAGTTGTTGAAAGTTAATACAAGCGTATTGGTTTATAGTTTGTATACATTATGTATAGAAAGACTTTCTTGATGTATTTTGAACATATGAAGTGTAGAAAGACATTGAAGACAGTTTAAAAATACTATGTAACACACAGTGTGAAATGCCCTAAATTAATGTATATGTTTTAACAAATAAGATAACATTTTCTCTTGTAAAAGGCCCAAGCTATAATCTGAAGATATATGCGCAGGCAATGTGCCGCATCCTAAATACGTGCCTGTAGCAGTCTTCTTGTGATCTTTATAAAACCTTTTTCAGATGACAGTCATCTATCAGACAATTCTGGTCAAACAGAATTTAATGTACATATGCTATCCCAGATGTACGCCTTCAATATGGGAAAAAACATAGCGCGTAGTTGTAGTTCTCCACAACAGCAGAGTATAGCACTCTTGTTACAACTTCAATTCATGAGTGAAAAAGCAGCTGTCAGACAACTAATGACATAACATCTGCCATCCCCACCCCCCCCATTAGCTCCCCCATACTATGGTGATACTCAGTTCTACATGTAACAAAGGGAAGACGAATCACTGAAAGAAACTATTCCTTTAGGTTGCTGTTGAACTTCCAAAGATTGTATCACAGTAAATTCATTTAAGGAGGCAAGGTCAAGAGCATATCCTAGAAAAAAATGTGATACTATCAAAACAAAGTTAGCAAAGTTCCTGGCGGAATTTATATAAAAAAGCTGAATATTATAGGTAACAAGTTGAGATAATGTCAAGAAGGGTTAATAAAAGCACATATGATACAGCAATGAAGGCTGTTGGTGCAGAACACATAATTAAGGATATATACAACACAAAACTGGAAAAATATGATACACAATACTGAATTTACTGAAAGATTTCTTAAACTAAGAGATTTTGAGGTTCAGTTAATAATAAGAAATGTTTGATGTTAAAGATGAGACAACAAAGAACAAATAAAATGGTTAATAAAAAGAAGGATCGGTTGTCAGGGAGATGTTAGAACACTCCATAGGATATATTAAACTGCTTTGCCAGGTTTTATAAACCAGTTACATACAGAAGATCACACATGGTGTTAAAATTTAATTTAACTTTTTAATTCTGTACCTTTGAATAAAGTAGGTTCTTACCACTCAAGATGCATTCTCAGCCATTATTGTTAATACTAGTAAACACCTTAATGACACAGATTTTATTTATTTTATTTTTATTTATTTATTGCATTTGTTTACCGGGATAAATCCACTGGGCCTCAAAGAGCCCATTTTCAGTGAAGGCCCGGGGAGAAAAGCTCCAATGAGATACAGAAAAAATATAAACATTAATTACTACAGAAGCAGAAACAGTGTTACAGATAGTAAATATAGTAACATATACAGAATATATAGATAAAAGTAAGAATCTAGTTTGTTTGATTACAGCAATATATACAGAAAATATACATTAAAGCAGAATTCAATGAATTCAATCAGAGTGGTATAAACAGAGATCAGTATTATTGTACCAGAATAAACATGTGAAGATAAAAATAAATATGGAGAAAGTATCATCAGTCACTAGCAGCAAAAGACATAGGAGTTTAGTAATCATATAAGGAGAGTGAAGAGGTTAGGTTATAGAGCAGGAACATAGCCAGGAAGAGTTGAGATGATTTTTCAGTATTTGTTTGAAGGTCGTGGGGCTGCCTGTGTTTCTTATAGAAGGCGGAAGTGAGTTCCATAGTTTGGCGACAGTGAAGGAATAGAGGAGTTGACCAGCAAGTAAGGTGGGCTTATCTACTTTTAGAAGTAGATGATTTTCAGATCTTAGATGCCTGCTGGAATGGTATTTGGCAAGTAGAGTTGAGAGAGCAGGACAGTCTGTGGGTCTGCAGATTATTTTGTGCACTGTAGTTAGTTGGGTGAATGAGAGATGTTGGGGGAGTTCCAGCCACCCTAATTGTTTCAGTGACTTATAATGGTGGGATTAGAATGTAGCCTTGGTGGCAAATTTTGCTATTCTGTTGTAACACATAGCAAGTTTGGATTTTGTAGAATTTCGGATATTAGTGAGGAGAGAGGCACCATAAAGGAGAGAGGGTAATAAAAAGGTGGTTGCAAGGGTTTCTCTAGTAGAGAGGCTAAGAAAGTGTTGGTGCCTGAGCTTTTGGTGTGTTTTTTTGATGTTATTGTTTATGTGTAGGTCAAACTTAAGGTTTTCATCTATAATAATGCCTAGTAATTTAGTGTGTAGGACAACTTCTATAGTGGTATTGTCGTGGGCTTGTATAGTGAAGAGTTTTTTTATCAAATGGAGTGGTTTCCCTAGGAGTAAAAATTACTAGTTAGTTTTTTTTTGGATTTAGGGCAAGATGATTGTTAAGCATCCAAGATTCAGTAGATGTGAGGGCATTCTGGGTAATTTGCTTGAGTTCAGAGCTGGAATTTGCAGTGCATATTACTGTAGAGTCATCGGCATACTGGATTACTGAGCATTGTGGGAGAGTGGTGTGAAAGTTGTTAATAAAGATGCTAAATAAGAGAGGACCAAGTATGGAGCCTTGGGGTACCCCTGTGGATGTACTGAGGAAGGGAGAGTAAGACTGTTGCCATTTGTTGGATTGCTGCCTATTGGAGAGATAACTGTTGTACCATTGTAGGGTAGGGGGAGAAGTGTGGAGGGTGGATAGTTTAGAGAGTAGAATAGTGTGGGAAATGGTATCAAAAGCTTTGGAGAGGTCAAGGAAAAGTGAAGCAATTATTTTACCAGAATCCCGTGCCGGGTTAACTGTATCAAGGAAGGATAGGAGGGGGTAGTGGTGCTGTGTCCTGGTCTGACACCATGCTGAGACTGTATCAAGGAAGGATAGGAGGGCGGTAGTGGTGCTGTGTCCTGGTCTGAAACCATGCTGAGTGGGTGATAAAATTTGATTTTCATGCAGGTGGTTGAGGAGTTGGGCATGGATGCATTTTTCCAGTATTTTAGAGAGGGGTGAGAGAATTGCTATGGGTCAAAAGTTTGTGGTGTCTGTGTTGGTGCTACCTTTGCATAAGGGAAGAATTAATGCTTTTTTACAGATGTCTGGGACAAGGGATTCTTTAATTGATCTGTTAATGAGTATGCTGATGGGATAAGCTATAGAGTTTGCTGCTAGCTGCAGGAAGTGTGGGGGTAGATTGTCAGGGGCCAGAGTACAGGGTTTTAGTTTAAGTAAAAGTTTTTTTTTATTGTGCTGTTAGGTATGGGGGAGAATTTTATTTTAGGGTTAATGGTAGACTTGTTTTCTGGGATGATTTGGTCATCAGCTGTCTTGGTGGAGGTGCTGTTAACTGTAGGAAAGGTGGTGGTTAGGTTAGCTATGGTGTCAATGAAGTAGGAATTGAAAAGGGTAGCAAGTTCAGTGGGAGTTTTTGTGGGTCAGGGGATGGATTGCTTTGAGAGCCTGGGTGTAATAGTTGGCTGATGGAAGACCAGAATTTTTGGGGATTATTTTTATGTTGGCTTTGTAGGTGGAAGTAGTGGTCTTTTTTATCAGTGGTTATTAGACGCTTTGCCTGGTTATGGAGTTGCTTGTAATGTAGTAGAGTTGAGGGGGTCTTGGTTTTTCTGCTATGATTTCCAGATTTTATCCCCTGTGGACAAATTACTTCTTTGGTGGATTTTGAGAGCCAGCATGCATGGTTATGTTTTATTCATTTTTGGCGGGTGGGTGCTTGCCTATTTAGGATGTCTAGAAATGCTGAGTTAAAGAATTCAACAGCCTCATTAAGTGGTAGGGATTTGAGAGGTTTCCAGTTTACTTTAGCTAAGGTTTCATTAAATATGGATGATTGGAACTTAGTAACATTTCTGGTAGATTTGTATTGGTGTTGGCCTGTGGTTGGAGTAGTTTTGCGTATGACATATGCTGGGTGGTGGTCACTAATGGTATTAGGTAGTATGCCTGCACTAATGACATTGAAAGGGTGGGATACTAATATCCAGTCTATTGTGGAGCCCTAGTTGTAATTTTTGTGAGGTCTAGTGATGTCTTCACTTAGCTGGGAGAAGTTGTAAAGATTTATGTTTTTTGAGGGGTTGTTGTGGCCTGTATCTAGCCAGTCGATATTTACATCACCTAGAATGATGGTTTCAATATCTATATTTTGGGAATTCCAGGCAAGTATGTTTTCTAATACTGGCATGTTGTTTCCTGGGGGAATATAAAGAGCAATTATGCAAATGTTTTTATGGTTGTTAAGCTTTAATATAGAGATTAGTATTTCGGCTGGGGAGAAGTTGGGTGTTGGTTTTGAGTAGGGGATTAATGTGTAATTGCTATGGAAAAGTATTGCTACTCCTCCTCTTCTCTTGTTGGGTCGATCGACTCTCAGGCATGAGTAGCTTGAGGGGAGAAATTCAGTGTCTTTTATATATGATTTCAACCAGGTTTCAGTAGCTGCTATAATATCTGGGTTGTACTTAGAAATCCAGGCATGGAGTTCAAGTATCTTGTTCCTATGGCTTTGGAGATTTATGGTTGATAGCATAAGAGATTTGCTAGGTTTGCTGGAGCTGAGGGGGGCTGGTCCTGAGTTGGGTTGTACATCACCACACTGGGAAATAGTGCTTTGGCAAATTGTGTAGGTTATACTTTTCAGTTTTTTTCCTAAAAATGGTGTAGTTGCTGCTGGTGGTATGATAAGGGGAGTGTCTTTGGAGAGGTAGAATTTTCACTTTGCATAGTACAGAGGTATTAGCTGTGAATAAGCTAGGGTGGATGTCTGAGTAACTTGATAATTGTGGTTTATGGGTGCAGGTTGTACAGGTATGTGCAGGAGGTGCCTGGAAAGTTCTGATTATTGTTAGGAGAGAGTTTAAGTGAGAGAGGCAAGATCAAAGTAATAGTTGTGATGTACGTGATGGTGGTTGAGTGCAGTGTGATAAAGAATGTGAGCAGGATAGACGTAGTTTAGAGGATGGAGTACTATATGGGCTTATTTAGAAGTGGGTGGAGAGGTAGAGTACAATAATGAGGAGGTATGACAGGGGAATAATTAGGGGGGTTATGGGATGGGTGGAAGAGAAGTATGGGAGGGGTCAGGCTAGGTATAAGGTTGATGTTATGGGGGGAGGGTGGGGATTGGGGCAGGGAAGGGAGCGGGTTCAGCCCCACAGGGAGAAGACCTGAAAAAATTATCAGTTTAAAGGTGAGTACTGAGCTTAAAATATCAGCATCTAAAAAAAGCTTAATTGAAGTAGCTCTGGAATACTTTAAAACTGCCAAACAGCCCTGTTTATGTGCCTGCAGTGTAAATTAGAGAGAGTTGTGATTAGTCTAGAGACTATGCTGAAAGCAAAAGCAAAAATTTACTAATGTAAACAGTAAAGGATTGGGACTGTGTGTGTTTGTGTGTGTGTGTGTGTGTGTGTGTGTGTGTGTGTGTGTGTCTGTGTGTGTGTCTGTGTGCGTGTGCGTGTGCGTGTGCGTGTGTGTGTGTGTGTGTGTGTGTGTGTGTGTGTGTGTGTGTGTGTGTGTGCGTGTGTGTGTGTGTCTGTCTGTGTGGTAAGGCTGATTCAAGGTATTGGCCCAATCTAGTGACAACTGGCTGGAACCCTTCACTGATGGTGTGCACACACCTTTTAAGCCTTAAAACCTAACAAAAACTAATTTGCAATTCACCTATTACAACAGAAAAGCTGTAGGGTGTCAGGTTCTTGCTTCCTGGGGTTTTATTTAGTTACGATAGTCAGCTTCAGTGGATGAAGTGGAAGATGTGTATTGTAGTTAATCCCAAGTGGGGGTGGGGGTCACGCATGAAAGAAACCCATGCAACTGAAAAATAAAATTATATAAGGCAGAATTAGTGCAAAGGTTACAGAATGTGAAGTGCAAAGCATGCAAGGTATACAGATAAAAAGTAAAATTGATTAAATTGCATACATTATCAGCATTAACATGCAGCCTCTGACTGATAACAGCTGTACAATCCATCAGTGAATACAGACAGGATATGTTGCACAAAGCAAGTATGGCTGTTCTAAGTACAGTTGTTGGCTGAATTGGGTTAATTTGCCTGTAGAAATATATCTTGAGACTAAAGAAATGTTTCTGAATAATTTCTCACTTTTGGCTAACTGTATTCCTGATTAAGCTGACCACGCCACATCACACAGACAGGTAACAACTGCTGTCATTCTGAAATCTCATAAAACCCTCTTCTAGTAGGCTCATACCACTCAAGATCTGTTCTCAACCATTATCTTTAATACCAGCAAACACCTTAATGACAGCTTTTATTACAGGAAGTACAAACAGTTGTTGGCTGAACTGGATTAAGATTAGACCATAGAAATATATCATGAGACAAAAGAAACGTTTTTTAAATAATTTTTCAGTTGAGCTAATTGTATTGTTTATTAAGCTGACCACTCCAAATCATATAGGCAGGTAACAATTATCATTCTGAAACCTCATAAAACTCTGTCCAGGTAGGCTGCTACTACCAGATATGTATTATCACCCTGTATCTTTCATTTTTCACAGCCCTGTTAGGTAATGATTGGCCACAAGAAATCCCCTGTTGATTAATGCATACCAAATAGGAGTTTTATCTGCCAGGAAAGCTCATGGTAATTTGCTAAAACATCTCCTTATTAGCAGCAGATAGTACTATAACAGAGCACCATTTATTGCTGCCAAGCTTAGATGGTGACAGTTCATTTGACAAGGTGAACTGGCAATATCTTTTTCAACTTTTTTCATGTCTGAAATTTTCTGAAGGGTTTGTTATAAGACTTCACTCAATATATCAATAGGTTGTGGTCAACATAAAAGTGGAAAGTAAAATTTTACATGTATTTATTTTAAGAACAGGTACCATTACATATGCTTTATTTGGACCTCTTTGTAAGCAGGGTTATGCAAATAACTACTGACAGACTACACAGCTTAACATATAATGACTGGTTCTATATATTTACCTAAATCAAAGTATCTAGCTATTAATCTTTCAGGAAACAGACACATTTGTAAGACTGTCTGGCTATAACAAACAGAAACGGAGCTATACAGGTAAATTATGTTCCCTCAGAGACAACAATTGTGAAAAATCCCTTTCTAACAGAGCTTAATCACATAAACTGCCTGGTATTAAAGTTAGATGATATACTTGACTGACTAATACTGATAACTTTGTTGATATTTTAGAGAAGGTTAACGACTTTTTTATAAAATATGGAACAGACTGCTTGGATATGGCACAAAAGAAACCTGCAGTCCAATTGTCTATTTCCTTTGATAATATATGCCTCACAAAGTTTTCTTTTTGCCCTTTCTAAAAAAAAAATAATTTGGTAAATTTTGGAAGGCTACATCTCGATTTATTTGGGTAGAACTAAAAATCATGGATGGCCTGGAGTATGTCTTTCAACAGGTGTGGCTGGAGGCTGGGAGTCCCAGAGTTTGAGTTGTATAGTAGGGCATCAAAGTAAAACTTTCTAGGGGTTTATATTTACAGATTTGAAGCTTGGTAGAAATCAGCTTTCATTTTAAAGAATGGATGTGAGAAAGGGTTTAAAGGGATGCCTTAAAGTATGATTTCTTGGCAAGCAACAATACATTGAATTGGACAAAACAGTAGCTATGGATTTAATATCACGGATTAGCAAGGTTTTAAGAAGGACTAATGCAAATGAAAGTCTTAAAGAGCTCTTGCCTATTCATTTAGCAGAGGATGCAGTCTCTGATCAAGTCATATGAAATTTGAATATACTTCCAAAATTGCTGTACTGAGACCACTTATTATAATATGAGATCCGAAATTACGGAAATAAATATGATTCTCAGAGAAATCTTTGACTTGCTGACATCTTTAAGAAGTCTCAGATTATGCACTATCAAGAGAGGAGACTAGCTGGGATGGCTGGTGTGGTGTTGTAACACAACATAGGAAGAAAGCCACAGGTGAAAAGTTATTTGCACCTTGTATAAGATGTCTTGTCGAATGAAGAGAATCACTGCATTTACGTTCAGGTGAGAACGAGCTCTAGGTATATCAGTAGGCAGATAATGACGGGAAGTGATACTAGCTCCCAGGTATGCTGTCAGATCTTAAAAGTTTTGTTTTCCTATGAGGCATTGTCTGTAAATATGTTTACATTACGTAAGCAATAATACCCGACAGGGTGTGTGTTAATGTGTAATTAACATGCAGCATCGGGCCTCTGCACCCCTGGAAGGGAGTTAATTATACATTAACACACATCCTGGAGGCCATTATTGCACTTAGAGAATGGGCTGTCTGCAAAATTGTTGTGTTTTACTTAGTTTTTTTAAGTACTATAGATATATATATATATATATATATATATATATATATATATATATATATTATTTTTTTTGTATATTTCTGATGTAAAATAATTCCTCCTCCTAATGTTTCAAACTTTCTGTAGTATATGTTAATGGTGTTAGAGGAAGCATTTTACATAAAAAAATATAAGAAAATAATATAGTAGTTAAAAAAGAAATAAGTAAGTAAAACACGACAATTTTACAGACAGCCTATTCTCTCTCTCTCTCATACACAGTCATTTTTGCTGTCATACACTGCATTCACTCACACCTGCAGACAGGAAAATAAACACACACATACATACGCACATACACTTCATTCTGTTTTTTATTTTTACACTTGTTAAAGAGAAAAAGTGCTCTTTGGGAGTGTAAAAGTAATGCCGGAAGTTAGTTTTTTAGCAGTCCAAACTCCACTGTAGCTTGATATGGTGCTGTGAAGATGTGGACTTGTTTTTCACCGGGCATTACTTGTACAATAATACCCTGCTAGAGAAAGTTCATTCTCCAATCAGGGTGCTGATGTATAGTTTGCCTGTTCTGTAAATCACATTACAATCAGGCCTTCCAGGATATTTCCTGCAGTTAAATCCAAAGGCACTCAGTGATTTTAAATCTTGCATAGCACTGGCTCACAGGATGCTTTAACATGACTGCTGTGTTGTAGCAGCACCAGTAGGGGGCAGTATAACAAGAAGGCCATGACAGTAGGACCAGGCAGGGGGCCCAGGTAATGCACCGAGAAATTCTCAAAGAAACTGGATTTTCAGAGAACATGTAAAACACATCATCAGAAAACTCCACCACAGTGAAGAGAATGCAGCTTTGCTGCGTTCTAGTATCTCTCATTAAAAAGAGATCTTATGTGTAAAATATAAGGAGAGATTTTTTGATAGAATTAGATAAGGCTCAAGTAACACATTGCTTAAATCTGAAATACATCATTTGTTCACAGCACCTGCAGAACAGTTTAAGAGAAAACACTATAAAGAACATGGAACACCCATATATTATGTTTATTTTATTAATATCAGTGCAAAATACTGAAATCTATTTAAAAAAGTAGGTGCTGAAATGTAAAGCATGTACTGTACTCCGTTCAATGTGTTTCTTTTTTAAATCTGCACCTTACACAGGTATTCTAAGCATTTTCCTATAAAGTTTGGAACAAAAGTATCAGAACCATATAATCTGAGGGCTGTTGTGTAGATATCAAACTGGAAATAAATAAATAAATAAATAAATTATAGGAAAGCCAAACCAGGCCAGGAAATACAGCAGAAAAAAAACAACTTGTTTAATGACTCTAAATTACAATTGTGTAATCCAAAAGAACTTGCTTAATAATGCCAAAAAAAAAAAAAACAAGCTGTGGTTAAACGCTTTCATCTGTAACACCTATAGACTTCTGCAGACATTTCCTGTAGTCATTACAGAAGTTATTTTGGATTCATATAACAAACACCTTTCCTCTTGTATTTCCTGGCCTGGGCACAATCACATTGTGTTTTGTTTTTCCCCTTGGTTCTGAATATACACCTTGGCTGGAGGTTTAAATCATGTTCTTTCCCACCGTGTAGCTTCGCAACCTATCTGAATTCCATGTTTTTGAATACTGAATGCATAACTATTTTGTATGATTTTTTTAAAGATGTTTTTGTTTTCTTGTTTTGGCTCTCTTTTCTTTTAAAATATTTGAGAAAAAGTATATACCCACTATGATGCATACATGACCAACATTTAAAAGAAATCAGAGCAAGATCCATGAAGATTAAGTACTAGAAATTCCACAACTACAAATATATTGCAATAGTTATGGTACAAGCTGAAAAAAAAAAAAGCTGCTTGCCAATAAATGTGGTATCAATGTCACCCAGGATAACATTCTGAAATAATCTCAGCAAACAAAGGCATTAGACTTGACTGTCTCCTGCAAAATTTCAAGAGAATATGGATATATGACTGATTGACTCCACTTCTATAAAGAAGATGCATAAAACACAAAACCATAAATAATTGTCCCCAGCATAAAAGGCAATGCCTCCAAACCCAGCAAACTGGACAAAACACTGCACATAACCCCCCAAGTGCTAACCTTCAATGAAATATTCATCCAACTGGAATTCTCTTCAGTGTAACTTTCAATCAAATGGAAGCAATGACTAACTGTAACAGAAAAAGCAATGTACTGCCACTTTAAATAAATATATACCACACACTGAGTTCAACAGCAATCTAATGCTTCATCTCTTATGTTGAACTGTCAGTGATGCATACAGTAGTTTCTTGTCAGTTCTGCTTCACCTCTTTGACTCATTCAAAACTTGGATCACAACAGCTTAGCAAAAATTGTTCTGATTTCAATAGCTTGCATATTGACCATCTTTGATCATGTCCCATGTGACAGGCTTTGTGCACATCACGTTTACTCTAAGGTAACTGCACTATACGGGAAGAGTAATCACTGAAAGGCAGATTAAAGCTTGTCTTGCTCTTGTATCAGTAAAAGCTATGATACTGGAGAGACATTAATCTGACAATCATGAGCAACGGCAGTTTGTTCGTGTGCGTTTTTAATAACAGAGGCACAAGTAACCAACAATTAATGTTCTTATCCCTGAGTGAATGTGATATGATCTCATTTATTTCAAGGAACAAACTGTAAAACGTTATAAGTACCAGCATTGCTGCACTTTAGGTCATACAAACAGTTGTCTGCTTGGTAATAACTTTCTTTTTAGAGAGTAAAATGGCAGTGAGGTGTGAAATGCATGATACTTGTTCATGCAGATTTCAGTAAGTATATCATCAGACTTATAGGTTCATAGGTTCATAGGTTCATACTAGGCTATCTGCCTGAGGGCATTTACAAGCCTAGCCCATCGTTTTGTGGCTTACGCCACCCCTTTAGTATGGGGAACTATACCCATTATTTTGCTGTGCCTCTGTCGAGCAGTGACACTGAGGTAATCCCTGGGGTATATCTGTGATCTCCCATCCATTGGTCAAGATTTCTCTTGAACAAGGCCAGCGAGGTGCTCTGCCTCACATGTACCGGGATTTTGTTCCACAGCATAGGGAGTCTTTGGGTAATGAATCTATCCCTCCAGCACGTCCTATTAATAGCCGTGTCAAGGTTTAAGTCTCCGCCCTTGTGGCTCTGATGGATCTAGATTTTTGAGGTGAAGCATATTCATCAAATCTGGGTTTGACATGGCCTTGTATGTTAGGCAAAGGTCACCTCTGAGCAAGCGTGGCGACTGAATAGAGCTGGAGTTCTTTCAGTCGGGCAGCATAGGACAGATTTTGAGACCCTTTATCCTTTTGGTGAGGAACTTTGTGGCCTCTCCAGCTGCTGCAAGTGTCGGGTCAGATACATTCGAATGGGGCATTGTACTCAATCATTGGTCTGATGAGTGATGAGTAAAGGGAGACTATGACCTCCCTTGATCTAGATGAGAATCCCTTCATGATAAGGTGGGCAATGTAGAAGGTCTTCCTAACTACTTTAGCTACATGGGTGTCGAATGACAGACTACTATCAACCTGGGTCCCCAGGTCCCTGATAACTTCTTCTGTGCTCAGTGGATTGCCACCTATTTGGTAGCTAGGGTAACCTTGTTTTTCCCGAAGGGTATGACTATGCATTTTTTGGCATTTAACTTTAGGCCGTGGCTCTGGCACCAGTTATCCGTTTCTGTGAGACCCTTCTGAAGGATATCTGTATCAGATGTGTTTTCTACTATGGCCCAGTTTGCAGTCATCTGCAAACTTTGTCAGCCATAACCCTCCTGTGTTTGCTTGTACTTCGGAAAAGTAGATGCCAAACAAGAGTGGGCCCAGGACTGAGCCCTGTGGGACACCACTTGTGACAGGCTTTGAGTCTGACATGGCGCCAGCAACTCTGACCCTGTGGGTTCTGTCACTCAGCCAGTTTGCAACCCATCTTGTGATGTATGGGTTGACATTTAAGCTGATGAGTTTTTCAATGATACCTGAGTGGGGTATTGTATCGAAGGCCTTAGCCAGATCGAGGTAGGCTGTATGGACTGCCTTTCCCTCATCAATGGCTTTGGTGACTGTTTGAAAAAGTCAACCAGGTTTAAAAGGCATGATCTGCCTTTGACAAAGCCAAACTGGGTTGGATCCAAAGTCTGCAACTTCCCTATGTCTTTATTTATGAGGTCCATTATGATCCTCTCCATGGCTTTGCAGATAAGGCTTGTCAAGCTAATGGGCCAGTAATTTCCAGGGTCGGTGGAGGCACCGCCTTTGTGAAGTGGTACCACAGTTGCAGTGCGCCACTCCCTGGAGTGCGTATCCAGAGGTAAGACTTTGATTAAACAGCTGTCCTAGCTGTGGGTTTAATTCCTCATTGAGTTCATGGAGCACACAGCCGGGGACACCATCAGGTCCCATGGATGCTGTGTTTTTTGCTTTGGAGAGAGCAGTTCTCACTTGGGCGCTGGAAATGTTTGGGGGGCTGCAATCGTTTGGTATAGATATCTCTCCTTTTGGGGGGGAGGGAGAAGTTTGCACTGAACCTGTCAGCCAGTATGTTGGCAATGTCTGTAGGATCAGTAATCTTCACATCATTTTGAACTAGCTCTGAGCATATCTGGGAGTTTCCTCCCAGGTTTCTAACATAGCTAAAGAAGGCCTTATGATTGTCTTTTGAGTCTTTAGCTATTTTTCTCTCGAAATTTGCTTTGGATGATTTTATGAGAGCTCTTAGTTTTTTACTTATAGTGATCAAGGGTGTCTTACCTTTTAAGGATTTTGCTTTATCTTGTAGTAGCTTCCTCCTTTTGTTGTAAAGTTTGTTTATGGCTGGGGTCCACCAGACTGGACGCTTGCCTTTGGTACAAAGAGTCTTTGTTTTGCTTGGGATTGCCTTATCCATACAGTCCTGCAGGTGCTGGTAGAAGGCATTTGTAAGTGATTCAGCGGCTTGAGTACTGTTTTCCGCGCTCGGGGCCTTAAAGGAGACCACACTAGTCTTTAGAAGTGTGAAGTCGGCTTTTGAGAAGTTCTTTACTGTGGTCTTTTATTTCAGGTGGGGTGGGATGAGGACCTCCAGCGAGATTAGTTTGTGGTCTGATCTCACCAGTGAGGGGTACACCTCCGGTGTTGAACATTGTGCTCCCATGTTCGTGATGATGAGATCAAGTATGTTATCTCCTCTTGTGGGGATGGTGACTAGTTGTTCCATGGCATTTGAGTTTATGAATTCCAGGAACTTTTGGGCTAGGGTGTTTGGGCTTGAGTAGTGTTCCCAGTCTATATTAGGGTAATTGAAGTCACCTAGTATGATGGTGTTTGGTGATACATTTATCCCCTCTAGTGTTTTCAGGAAGGCCATGTGAGGTTCCTGAGTTTGTGAGGGTGGCCTGTAACATGCTACAATTTGCAGAGCAGTCTTGCCTATGGTTAATTGCACCTGGATGGTCTCCGATGCATCGTGCGTTGCCACCAGTCTTGAGGTGTGGGTGTCCTTGATGAATATGGATACCCCCTCCTTTCTTGGTATTGTCCGGATTTTGGGGCCGGAACGCATGATATGAGGTAAAACCTGATAGCGCTGGGGTGCTCTCAGGAGCCTTGAACCAGGTTTCTGTCACAGCACAGACATCGATGTTCTCCATACTGAGAAGGGCCTCGAGTGCGTGCATTTTGAGATTTAGACTTCTGGCATTGAGCAGCATTACCCTTAGTTTTTTCCTTTTTGTGTTCTAGGGTGGTAGGTTTAGAATTTGAGCCTTGCCTAAAAAGGCACTATGGGGTGGCAAGAGCCTTTGCCAATATCCGGAATCCCAGGGTGACAGGTGCAAGCCGTCCCTTGCGGCAGCGTGGCTTGTCCAGCATGTCATCCCAGGCAGACAGACACTGGATCCCCTTTGAATGACACCAGTGTTTAAGCCAATTGTTAAAGCTGATCATCTTATCTCTGTATTGTGGCATCATTCTTGGTGAAGGTAGGATACTGCTCAAGGTCAGGGTCATACCTGCCTGGGCTACATAATCAGAGAGCTCCTCAATGTCTCTTTTCATGTAGTCCAAGGAGGTACGTCTCCGGTCGTTTACACCAGCGTGGACAATGACTGAGTCATATTTGTACCTGCTGTTGAGAGACCGGAGTGCTTGCGTTATGTGGCGGATTCTAGCGCCTGACAGGCAGCTTACTGTGACCTTCTCCTTACTCAGTCTGGTGAGCGGGACGTCAGTGTGTCTGACTATGGAGTCACCAATGACTAGTGTGTCTGGCATTGTGTTTGGCCTTAAGGGCTGTGACTGTTTGACACTCTGACTGTGAGGTCTATGTGTTGCAGGTGTTGTGTTCTGAGGTGGTGGTTGTTTGGGTGTCTGCTTTGGTGGCCTCTGCTGTTTTGGTAGGTTTTTGTTCAGAGCCTCCGAGTATGTCTTTGTGTGTTTATGTGTATGATTTGAGGTTGTAATGGTACTATGTGAGACTGGGTCTATAGTGTGTGTGGTAACCTTCTCCTCCTGACTGGTCTTGCCAGTCCTATGTTGAGAGAGCTCAGCCTCCAGTTTGGCCGTATAGTTGCATCTCTCGCATGTATTTGTGTTTTGTGGGAGGAGGAGAGGGTTGTCTGTGTACATGAGGCAATTGTAACATTGCCTCAATATTCCCAGGTTAACCAGCTGAGCAGGAGAGGACACTAGCAACTGATCCCTCGACATGCTAGAAGGAATAGACAAAAAACTTTAAAAAGATTCCGGGGACGTGGGTGACCGAGAAATGGGGGTTGCCTTTTTGGGGTACTATCTATGACAAGAGTGCCGTATCAAGGTAATAAGTACTGTAGGAGCAAGTGCTACGTTTAACAGATAGAGAATAGTCTACTTGGAGTCAAGTAGAGATGATCTTTTAATTATAGGATAAGCTGATTAGATCAGTAGTATAGTTCGAGGAAGGTAGTTTTAAGGGAAAATTTGAAGAGTGGACTTTAGGTAGCCCGAATAGTTTAAACCTGCTTAACCGCTGCTGCCCTAGTGTGCAACGGTAGCAACTCCGCGCTAAATCGGGCTAAATCGCTAATCTTGGCGCTAAAGCGTCTTTATAGCAGGGGCTGGAAAAGACAGGAAATGACCCAAAATGGCCAATAAACTACAAGTTACTGCCTTAAACCACTCCTCTGAGGACAAATGAAGGAGTTATGGAAATGACCCCTAGTGGCCAATAAAACTACAGTTTCAAGTCAGTAACCACCTCTCCGGGGGTCAGGGAAGCTGCTCAATGTTAGTCACTGCCACTGATGAACACAGAGACCCTCCTTCAGCCCAAGCAAAAATGGCCTCACAGAAACTTTCAAACAGTTCAGGAACAGCAAGCCTGTAACTGAACTTTTTTAACTCTCAGAAAAGTGGGAAAAAAGCAAGATTTTTTTTTTGTTTTTGTTTTTTACAGAGATAGCAGAGGTTCACAAGTAATATCAAGTTAAAACAGTGCAGTAAATGACCCCACACAAGAGTGCTAGGTCAAGGACAGAAAATATGCAAGTTTTAAGAAAACTTAGCAGAATATCAACTGAGATTTCATGACAGTGAGGCTTACTGTTCCGGAGATCAAGAAAAACAGAATATATTTTTTTAACTTATAAGCCATAGCTGAAGTCTTTTTCCTACACCATTTTTCAAACTTGCATCTCTCCTTTACATAAATTCTTAAGTCTCAGCATGTTTCATGTCCTAGATCTCCATATACTACATAGTATGCAAACTAGACAACCAAATATAAATGTGTAACAACATAAAAAGGAAAACATGGATGAGCTGAAACCAAACTACAGTTTATTAAATACACAGACTTGGTACATTTGTCCTGTTTTTTGAACTTCAGAATAACAAACAAAAAATAAAAAAAAAATGCTTAAATACCCTAATAAGACCTACTACTTAACTGATGAATACACAAGACTGGCTAAAACCTACTGAAGACAATTACATAAAATACCTAATCTGTCTTTCTTAAACACATACACTGCTCTTTAAAAATTTTAATATGAAAAGTACCAACAACAAGGTGATATAAAAATGAAATAAAATAAAATGTGCAGCCAGCAAAATAAATCTATCACAACAGCAGCACTAGTCATAAAAATAATCAGGTAATCATACAAGCATAAAACTTGTCAAATGCTGGCACAACAAAATAAAAATAATCCAGTGTACCAACCATGTACAAAAAATAATAAATATAAAACACTGCTTTTAGGTGGATCAAACTACTGATAGAAACCATACCAATATGCCCCAAGGAATTGGCAGGATTACTTTTAAGTTGTCATCTAAGCTGTTTAAGTTCCAATAAATCACCCATGGGACCATCCCTCAAATCAACAGAAATATTGTCAATAACATAACATTTAAAGTTATGAGAGGTCATAATTTTTAAATGTGTATACAGACAGACCATTGTGCTCAACCTTTTTATTAACCTCATACACATGTGGGAAGGTGATTATTTCTTTATACAAGGATTTGGGTTTGTCAAACCAAGGCACAAATCCAATTGTTCTAGTACAGGGGTGATTTATGTTGCACAATATCAACAATGTACTAGTTTTGGGTGTATATTACGTTATCAAACTTTCAAAAGTTCGAACGTCATAGGGTCGGGCACCATATGATTGAACTTTTAAAAGTTTGAACGTCTCAACTGAGATCTCCATACAGTGCAGAATGGGAAGATTTCCCTTTCCTACACTGTAGTGCGATCTCAGAGTTGGTATATTTAAAGAGCGGGTGGTGTGGGTTGTGCAGGGGGACTTGCCCCCCTGCTTAAAATGGTCGGGTAGGTTTTTTCTGTTTGTTTATTTTTTTGATTTGAACTTTTAAAAGTTCGATCATATGGCTTCGACCATATGACGTTCGAACTTTTAAGATTTGATAACGTAATATACACCCCTAGTTTTTACACTGGTAAAACTAATAGGACATTAAGAAAACTGGTTTACCAACACATGTATGAGGTCAAGTCATTCCCGTTTTCCTTTTTCTGTTTAAGTTAATACTGTATAATAATGTTAGCCACATAACCTGGGCAATAACTACTCCAAAGTTTTACAGTGCAGAACACTAACCTTAAAGATAAGACTAACTTACCTGCTGTGTGTGTGTGTGTGTGTGTGTGTGTGTGTGTGTGTGTGTGTGTGTTGCACTGAGAATTATAAATATCCGGCAAGCATTTCACTAGAAGAAAAAGAAGCAACATAGTTTTATACGTTACTGCAGTTATTAGCAATGCTAGTTATTGTGTACAACTACAATAGGGTAGCCCACCAGCCAAAGGGATATGCTTTTCAAAGGAAATTCTGTTTTTTCACCTCTTCATGATGAAAAGTGTTTAGCTCTGTAAGCTGTTCTCACATTGCAACCTTATAGCTACAGGAACATTTAACCAAACAAAATTCACTAGAGCATTCTAGTAGAAAGATCTCTTGAGAAAATGATATATTTGTGCATGTGAGTAGCTGAATTTTTAAAGTAATCTACACAAATGTATTATCATGCATGCAGCTATTTTGTTAAAATCTACTTGTAAACCAAAATAATGAAAAAAATGCTTAAACATTCAAAGCTCAGCCATGTGTGGAGAGAGCAGTTGTATACAGATCACTGCAAGCCATAGAGCTACACTGGAGATCTTTAAAACCCTGAAATAAAAACAGATAAAATAAAAATGTCTACATCTTTAGAAAAAGACGTTATCTGTTAAAATGGGAGGAGACAGATGATTTCAGCTAGCAACTTCCTCTACAAACACTGCACTCTGGTGTTAATTTGGTGCAGGTTTTAAGACAAAGAAATGAATGATAAAGTGTAATATTTTCCCTAACAATCATATGACCAGTGAACATCTTTCAGGTATTTACAAAACAAAAAACAATAAACCAAATCAACGAAAGGTGTCCGGCACAATGAAGGTATTCCAAAATTCCAAAAAAGTGCAGGCAGATCAGCCACAATGTATACTAAAGGCTCTTTATTACATAAAAAATAAATAAGAAAAACATAAACACCAAATCAATGTTGATTAAGAGCTTTCGTCTCCACCAACGGAGACTTCATCAGAAAGGCTGATCTGCCTGCACTTTTTTGGAATTTTGGAATACCTTCATTGTGCCGGACACCTTTCGTTGATTTGGTTTATTTACCTTTCAGGTATTTGGTGAAATGGTTGGAGTCTGATTGTCAATGTACCTTATCTAGCCATAGTTTTATTTGTTTTGGTTTTATTTAGCACTGAGTTTGTATCATATTTCCAGGCATTGCCAATGCAAGGGTCAGTTAAATCATGAAATGACAATATCTATGATGAGAAATAGGTAAGTACCTACAATGGTATAATAAAGCAATAACAGACGACATTGTGTGGTATATTGAAGATTTACTCATGGTTGGTGTGGTTTAATCACGAGGGCGAAGCCATTGCTTCAATTTACAATTGGCTGGGCCAATCAGCGTGCACGTTTTCAAATAGTAATAGGGAGTCATTGTATAATTAGCATTTACATATGAAGGCAGGAACAGCAGCAGTTTATCATATTACTGTTACATTATAAAGATATCCATATGCTTATCTATTTAATGAATTTCCTTACTTATATTTCCTAACTTTGAATTTGAGTCACTTCTATTGTTTCATATAACATTAAAGTGTTTCCAATACAAAATAAGTTTCCTTTAAAAATTGTATAAAACAGTTAAGAAGTATTTTGGGTTCTACAGTCTCAGGACATTTTTTTCAATATTTCATGTTTTTATTTATTTATTTATTTTAATCTCAAAATGAAACTACCGATATAGGGGCTTTCATGCCTAAAAATGTGACAGGTGATACTACTCCTGTGACTTTGGTGATGTGCTGGGTTCAGTCAGCTGACAAGATGTCTGTTGAAGGAAGGGTGCAAATGAATGTCTTTCCACAGCTTGCCTTACTAGAAAAAGCAGACAGACTGTTTCCTTCTTTAAACAAATTAGCAACCTTTAGCGCAAGGAGATGATTAAGTAACAGGGAAAGCACATTTAAGAAATGGGCAGGTTGAGTCAATATGCCCAGACAAGCCTGTCGGTCCAGAAGTAATCCATGCCTGCACCTCTATGGAGGGATTCAGACACAGAGTTCCAATGAAATTCCTCAAACTTTAGATAATATCATTACTTCCTGCAAGTCAAATTCTTGTCTCACTCTTGTTGATTTGAAGACATTACCCACATGAGAGGTTATGGGAAGAAAAGCTACACCAAATGCACATTAGGACTGGTGACAGGCATACAAAAGTACATACAAAAATGTGCATCTCTAAACCATACTGACCGAAGAGCTGTGTCTCACTATTTCCACGTATGTGTCCTCTCTATCTGTTCCTTGTTAGGCTTTATTCTTCTTAAATTTTCTTATCATTTTCATCTTACCTGGCTTTAGTACCTTTCATAGCTGTTGTGAAAAGTTGGACATATGTTAACTACTTAAGAATAAATTGTTTTATGCAAGAGAAATTACAAAAACAAAATACCCCACAGGGGTTCTTAGGATATATCAAAATTGGAAGATCATATCACAACCTGATATATTGTATCATTTCTTAATAATTATAAGAAGAAGGAAAAGATTATTTTGAGCTGGGATACAGGATCTGAATTGCCTGCCTACACATAGTAAGCCTTGTTAAAGTTAATTTTTGTTGCTGCCAAAATCAATTGCTAAAAAATGGAAATCAAAGTCTAAACTATCTGTATTCGAAGTATCGAATATTTTAACAGAGATAAAATAACTGGAAGTGGGATCTTTTAAAAAGGAATGGAGCAAATTACATAGAAAAATAGGAATTGTGGGATCAATAGAAGCGGAATCATGTTTAGGAGGGGGAGAGGGGAGGTTTACGGGAAGGCAGGAATTGAGTCATTTATACAATGTTGGATTAATATTTGTAAAAAGAGAACATATATAATGTATATGTAACTGTAAAAATGCTGATAAGTTTTTTTTTATATTAATGTATACTTGCTTATGTCTTTAGTGATAATCCAATGAAGGTGCACAGAAAAGATTCAGAGGGTTTCTTCAAAAATCTTTGAGACTACTTCCCTCAGGCTCTGGCAACAGTGGTTCTTCTTGTTATAGAATTGGCCAGGGGCCTTTACCACAAACTTCCTCACAGATTTCATCTACTCAGTCAAGACCAGGAATGTCTGATACACCCCAGTCTCTAACAATTACAACTGACTGTCTGGATGATTCACAACCCTTTAGGCACCTCTTTCATGAGGACATGCAACAGATACTAAAGAACGCAAGAAAACCTGCTACTAGGAATTCATATAAAAACAAGTGGAAAAGATTTTCTAGTTGGTGCCTAGCTAGTAACAAGAGCCTTAATAGAATGTAAGTACCACTGGGTTTCAAATATTTGAGTGGATTACTACCTCTGGCTTATCATATTATAGATTTATAGATAAATAACCGGCAACCATTCTGCAGCCTAGTCAATTAGCCCACAGTCAGAAGCAAAGCCTGTACCTTGCATCTGTGGAGTGAAGACCTTAGCTATTATGTCAACCCTCTCACATCTTACAGCCATTTCAGCATGGCTGCCCATGAGTTCACCCCACCTTCTTCTTGAAAAGGGGTTTTGCACATGAGGCTACCAAGAAAGAAGGTGGCTCCATCTTCAGACCTTAACTTTGTGCTGGAAAAACTAAGCATGTCTCCATTTGAACCCACCCATGTGGCAGATTTATGATTCATTAATTGGAAAACTGTTTTTCTTATTATTGCACTGTCATCTGCAAGAAGAATATCTGAGCTGTAATCTCTCTTGTGGGTGACCCTTCTCTGGTATTCCACAAGGATAAGTTTACTTTAAGAACAAATCCCTCATTTATGTCCAAAGAAGTCTCCAAGTTTGCTTTGAATAAAGCCATCAATCTTACGGTGTTCTACCCAAAATCTCAAAAACCAAAGAGAAAAACTGCTACATAATCTAGATACTCAGACAGCTTAGGTACTACTTTGATAGAAATAAAGCCTTTAGAAAAAATGATCAGCTACCTATTTCTTATGATGTGACTAAGAAAGGACAACCTGTTTTTAAAAAATCTGTTTATAGATGGCTGTCCTGAGCCATTGGTTTTTATTCCCACCATGGCAAATCTGTTCCAGGAAGTATCAAGGCACACTCTATGAAGGCCTTATCCACTATGATGGAATACTGGATAGGGATAGACTCTAGAAGCATTCTAGAGGCAGCTACACAGTCCTCTGTACATGCATTCACAAAGCATTACAAACTGGATTCATTTTTAGATCCACAATTAGCTTTAAGACCATTGTAGAGGGGCCCTGGACCCTTACCCCTTCTTGTGCAAGGTTGAATAATACTTGGTAATCAATCCAGATAGCTAAAGACTACTCTGGATATCTGATGCTGCTTAAGAATAAACTGTTTTATGCAAGAAAAAAAAAGAAAAAATTACATAACAGTTTTTAAGATATATCGAAACTCCAACATCTCATTACAACCTCATACATTTTACTGTTTCCTAGTAATTATAATACTAGAGATTATTTTTACATTAAGAAAACAATCTACACAGACATCCTTGAATTATGTATGGCAAACAGAGGATAACATATTTTCCAGTACAATCCCTGCTGTATACAAAAAGCATGAATGCGAGACTAACTACAGCTTTAGTTAACCTTTTACGCAACAAATTATGCAATATATAATGTGTTACTAAGTACTAAACACCTATGCTTTCCTAAAACAGTTTTATAGATATTTTTATCACAAATACAAAAGGTGAGCTTGGATAAACACTGCTTCTGGGCAAATGCTCCATTCTGGCAGGCAGCACAGAGAGTTAAGGTTGTGAGGTGTAGTTTGTGTGATATAGGGTTTGATTCTATCAGCCCTGTTTTGCCTACTATGTGACCTTGTGGAAGTCACTTACTCAAACAGTGTTATCTTTGCATCTTCTTTCCTCTACCCTTTTGCTGCAGAACAATCCTCCTGCAAAGCATGGGGGTGGGGGGTAGAGTGGAGGGAAGGGGTTGCAGGAAGCAACTGAATGGGTGGGGCAAAAATACAGTGGGGCAGGGCCATATTACAGCAGGTAAATAACATTTACCTATGATCAAACAGACACAGTCTATTGGTCCCCCTGTTACCCACTGGTCTCCCCTGCACTCCCCCTGTGCCGTCCTATGTTTCCCCTCATCCTGGCCCCATGCCATCCAGATATATTATTTCTTTCTTGCTTTTTCATAGTTCATCTAACTTTTTTACCACCCGCTCTTGCTTTTAGCACTCTGTAACTAGCCAAGACACAACTATAACTTAAGTCTGAAGGAAATAACTGAATTTAGATGCGGGTCTGCTAGGAGCTCCAGAAGTCATAAAGTTGTAGATGCACTGAGGTGCATCTTAGATTTTTTTTAACTAACTTTTGATTTAATAGTGATGTCCTAAACAAAAAAATCATGAATAAGGAAATATATTCAGTCTTTCCTGGTGCCCACCTTCCTACCTCTCCAAAAAGACAGTTACCTTCTGTGTACCACTCTGGTGTCAGAATGGGATGAAAAGTAAAAGAACAAATGGCCAGAGGCATAAATTTCACTTCTGAGTGTCTGGGAGAGGTAACCAAAGCACACGGATAAAATCCACAAAGAAAAAAGGACTGCACACAGATGGAAGGCGCAGCCAAAAAACGTAACAAGAGAAGCAAGTGCTGTTATAGGGCAATAGGGCAACAATTTGCCAACGATGAGTTGCCATCACACTTCCTGCCCTGACTGCCACAGACAGCTACTTACTGAGTGCAGTGCTTATGCTTGACTGTTACAGGGAGGGAAAAAAATATACACACTATTTCTGCAAAGCCAGAATAATTGCATATTTTAAAGAAATGCCAATAGTGTAAGTTACTTCTATCCACAGCCAACCCCTACATAGAAACAGAAACAACTTTACTGACTGAATATACCTCAGATAACAGAATGTAACAAAATAAAAATACCAACAACTAGACACAATAATTTATTTTACCCCGACACACACAGATGTGACTATCAATTATTTCCCAAATGACTAAGTCAGTAGTTTCTCCATGTACGCACAAGCACTTCATAGACATCGAAAATTAAACATTTCCCCAAACACCATCAATAGTTTGTCTGTGTATGCACAAATACTTGGACATCAAAATGAAACATTTCCCTGACTACCCCTTCAGCAGTTTGTCCATGTATGCATAAGCACTTTATCATCAAAATGAAATATTTCCCCCAATGACCCCTTCAATAGTTTGTCCATATTTGCACAAGCACTTAACATATATAAAAATTAAACATTTCCCCTATTGACCCCTTCAGTAGTTTGCCCATGTATATATGCTCACACACACAATTCAAGCACTTAGCTTCCCATATCTAGGCAGTACCACACACAGTGCCTGAAAAAAAGTACACTAAAATAAATTATAAAAAAAAAAAAAAACATTTTCCCACACTCTTGCTTTCTCGTCCATGTTAACTACTTCCTTCTTCTTGGCTCAGGCTGTCTCTGTCACCTGACACAGCCTGAGCCAATAGGAAGGGTGAAGGGCTCCACACTGCATCTTGCAGTAATCTGGTGAGTCTCTCACTGGGTGACGCTTCTGTCACTGCCGAATACTGCCAATCAACCCAGCCAGTAACTGTAAGAAGCAGAGGACATGAAACAGAAAAGAAAGTCATATTGTTTTTAATGTAAATATTGTGGGAAGAAATAGCCAGGGAATTCTTATGACTAGGCTTGTATAGGCCCTAGGGCCGATAGCCTAGTACCAACCTATGAACCTGTGTAAAATAACAGCCGACTTTCTGAGTTAGCTTATTTCTTTTTTCTCTCTCTCTCTCTTTTTAGCTGGGGGGCTACAGCCCATGGGACACCCCTGCTGCTTACCAAGAATGAACTGATGTAAATGCTAAAACCCACAGCCACAGCTCATATTTGTACATCATTCCTGCATTTTCCTCTTCACATCCCTGCAGACACCAGACGAGGTCAGAAATTTTGACCCAACTGCGCCTCCATCAAGAGTATGAGTTCCACATAATCCAGTAGACCCTACAATGCTGAGATGAGCTTCTTGCAGTTCTGGGATGCCATATGAACCACCACAAGGTGTTTTTCTTAATAATTTTACAAGTCAGAGATAATTCCTGGTTTGTTGGATGCTGATCTGATATTCATACAAGGTAACTTATATAAACAGTTGTTTCAGGGTCCTCTTTACCATCTTTGATGATATATGTTCCTTGAACCTGCCTTGATTAATGCCATACTGTGATTTCACAGTCAAAATCTATACACCTTGTGCCATTTGTTAACACAATTAAATGATGTGAAAAAGGTTCAAGAATGGATCTCAAAGGGTTTAAAACCATTCCACACTATTTAATTTTATTTACTTTTTACTGACTGGGTTAGTCCCACAAGGCCAATGTCCTCTTTTCAGGGGAAACCCAAGATGATATTTATAGCTCTCTGATCATGTAGCCCAGGCCAGTATGACCCTGACTCTGAGTAGCATCCTGCCCTTACCAAGAATGATACGGTATAAAGAAAACATTACCAATTTCAACAATTGGCTAACTTTCTGGTGTCGTTCAAAGGGGATCCAGTGTCTGTCTGCCTGGGATGACATGCTCGACAAGCCACTCTGCTTCGCTAGAGACAGCTTATACCTGTCACCCTTAGGCTTTTGAATACTGGCTAAGGCTCTTGCCACCCCCATAGTGCCTTTTTTAGGCAAGGCTCAAAAGACAAACCCATCGCCATAAATAGCACAAGTAACAAAAAAAATGAGGGTAATGCTACTCAATGCCAGACGTCTAAACTTCAAAATGCACGCACTAGAGGCACTCCTTAGTATGGAGAAAAATCGATATATGTGCAGTAACAGAAACCTGGTTTAAGGCTCCAGAGAGCACCCCAGCACTACCAGGCTACAACTCATACCATGCATTTCAGCCACAGAACCCGGACCGAAATACAAAAGGCGGGGGCGTATCCATATTAATCAAGGGTACCCACACCTTCAGATTAGTGGCACAGCACGATGCTTCAGCGATCATTCACGTGCAACTAACAATGGGCAAAACTGCAATTCAAATTGTAGCTTGCTACAGATCACCCACCATGTGCCAGGACCCCCATTCTGCATTTCTGGAAACATAAAGGTCCTACCAAACACCCTAATATTGGGTGATTTCAATTACCCAAACATTAACTGGGAGAACTACTCAAGTACTAACTCCCTTGCCCAACATTTCCTAGAATTTATAAACTCAAATGCCCTGGATTAACTGGTCACCACTCCCACCAGAGGTGACAACATACTGGATCTGGTCATCACCAACATGGGCGACCGGTGTTCCACACCAGAGGTCAACCCCTTGCTGGTTAGATCTGACCATAAACAAATCACTCTGGATATCCACATTCCTCCCCCACCCCGGTCAAGGAAACCACCATGAAAAACTTTTCAAAAGCAAACTTCACGTTACTTAAGACCGAGGTGGAAAGTTTCAAAGCCCCCATGCTAAAGGATAATGCTGTCCAAGCTGCAAAATCCTTTACTAATGCATTCTACAGGCACCTCCAAGAATGCATGGATTGTGCTATCCCAAGCAAAACCAAGGCTCACTCCTCCAAGAAAAGGAAACCAGTCTGGTGGATCCCTGCCATAGGCAAGCTATACAATAGAAGGAGGAAATTAGTACAGAAAAAGAGTAAAATCCCAAGAAGGAAAGACATCCCTGATCAGTATCAGCAAGAAACTATGTTCCCTCATAAAATCACCCAAGGCTAGCTTCGAAAGAAAAATTGCCAAAAACTCCAAAGATAACCACAAGGCATTCTTTAGCTAAAGTGGCAATGCTCAAATCTGCTCAGAGTCAGTGCAGAATGGCACAAACTACACTAAACCGACTAATATTGCCAACATTCTGGCAGACAGGTTCAGTGCAAACATCATGCCCTTCTCACCCCCAAAAGGGCCCATAACCATACCAGAAGAATGTAGAGCCCCTGAAATCACAGACACTCAAAACAGTCTTCTCCAAAGCCAAAAACACAGCATCAATGGGACCGGACGGTGTCCCAGGCTGTGTCCTACACGAGCTCAAAGACGAACTTACCCCTCACCTAAACACACTGTTTAAACTCAACCTCTCCACAGGCTATGTACCCATAGAGTGGCACACAGCAGCAGTTATTCTACTCCACAAAGGTGGAGCCACAACAGACCCCGGGAACTATCACCATATAAGCCTGACTAGCTTGGTCTGTAAGGCTATGGAACTCATTAACAGAGATATTGGAAACCTCCAAACACTGGACCCTACCAGTTTGGCTTTGTTAAGGGTAGATCATGCCTCCTAAACCTGATGGACTTCTTTGAGACAGTTACCAAGGCTATAGACGAGGGAAAGGTGGTCCACACAGCCTACCTAGACCTCGCAAAGGCCTTCAACACTATTCCCCATTCTGGTATTATAGACAAGCTCACCTGCCTGAACATAAACCCCTATGTCACAAGATGGGTTGCCAGCTGGCTCACAGACAGAACCCACATGGTGAGAGTTGCGGGAGCTAGGTCTGACTCTAAACTGGTTACAAGTGGCGTTCCCCAGGGCTCAGTCCTATGACCCCTCCTGTTCGGCATATACTTCTCAGAGGTACAGGCAAGCACAGGAGGACTATGGCCGACGAAGTTCGCAGATGACTGCACACTAGGGGCTATAATTGGCTCTCTGGCTGACACAGACATCCTCCAAAAGGGACTCACTGAGATGGATACCTGGTGTCAAAATCATGGCCTCAAGCTAAATGTCAAAAAGTGAATAGTCATCACCTTTGGAAAAATCAAAGTACCCACAAACTACCACATAGGTGGTAGTCCCCTAAATACGGAAGATGTAATAAGGGATCTGGGGACCCAAGTAGATAGTAATCTCTCCTTTGATAATCACATTGCCAAAGTGGTAAGAAAATCCTTCTATGTGGCCCACCTAATCACAAAATGGTTCGCATCCAGATCAAAAGAGGCCATTGTGCCACTCTACTCATCACTCATCAGACCCATCATAGAGTACAATTCCCCATTTGAGATGTACCTTACAAGACACCTGCAACAGCTGGAAAGACCACAGAAGTACCTCACCAAGAGGATCACTGGCCTCAAACAGACGCCCTATGCAGCTCAACTAAAGAAACTCCAGCTGTACTTGGCTGCATACTGCCTACTCAGAGATGATCTCTGCCTGACATACAAGGCCATGTCCAACCCAGAATTGATGGACATGATCCACCTAAAGAAAACCATATCCCCTCGAGCCATATGCTCTACGGATCTAAAACTCACCACAACAATAAATAGGGCATGCTGGAAGAATAGACTCCTGTCCCAGAGACTTCCCATGCTTTGGAACAAGATTCCAGTCTACATTAGGCAGAAATCCTCACTAACACTCTTCAAGAGAAACCTTGACAAGTGGATGGGAAACAGAAACTTTACCCCGGGGATCACTTAAGTGGCTCTGCTGGACAGAGGCACAGGGAACTAATCTAAGGGGGTGGCGAAAGCCAACACATTCTGGCTAGGCTTATAAATGCCTTTGGGCAGATAGCCTAGTACCTACCTATGAACCTATACTGGCTAACTGAAATTTGGCCAAGGCATCAGAGCAATTCCCCTTGTTCTGATAAGCACTGTGAGATTGTTTAAACCCACCTGAATTACCACCAACTGAAGTAGCTGGGGCCTCCAAAGGATGGCACACATAGAAGTGCAGCACATCCCCCTCCCAATGTTACACTGCAGTGTCACTATTACAAAATTAGCTCTAGTACTGGGTGTGAAAAGAGAATCTATGGCCTTCCTCCAGCACCCACCAAAGGTGAGTGGGTGACCTTTTAACCCACTTTTTTGTGGAGAAGGAAGACAAACACATTTGTTCCCACATGCAGAATGGTGCATCTCCTTTACCCTTCCTATACACATAATCAATAACGGGAATCACTGCGACACTGGGATACATGACAACCCCCCCCTCACCATCTTGCAATGCCACTTAAGAATAATGACATTCATTCCATTGCCTGAACATCACACATGAGGTTTCCAACCATTTGACCAGCCACTGCTCTAAATGGCTTTCACTTTATGTTAAGCAGTAGTTTATCTGTTTTATTGACTTTGGGTGTGTCTGAAGATTACAAGCCAAACAAATGAGTTATTTTTGACATAGAGACCCTTGCCATTGTGTTTGTTAGTGGTCGGGGTCTCTAAGCCTAATCTAGGGACCATTGAGGTTTGAAAGGATTGTGTACTTGGTCCTGATGCTTTACTGTTTTCATTGCTGGTGTTATAGTTGGGACAATTAGCTATGTCTTATTTTCACAGATAAGTGCATCTATTTGCTGAAAATGATTGGTATATATACTATAAAAAAAGTTTTTAAAGAGAGGTTCCAAGGACACTTCTTCTATGCTGTTATAAAATGATGGAAAACTTGGATACAACAGAAACTTTCAGACTGCTGCAGGAATGTAAAAGAAGTCATCATTGGTCAGTAGACTGAAAGTGAAATTGTAACTAACTTTAAAGAACTGCACTGCATAATTCTGCCACACAAGGCCATTGTATCCAATGACTTTTATAATGCTTCTATAAATTATATAATTATTTACTCTCCATTTGCAATTGTATTACAGTGCACAACTTAGTGCTTCTGTGACATGGTATGCCATGTTGTTTTCACGTGTGGACATCAAAACTATGCTACAGCAGTGCTGTTCAAGCAATTCATGTACACTTACATTAAATATGTGAGTAGCACCCACATCTCTACTACTGCCTCGGCTCCATCTAAGCTGTCATTGTGACCCTCACATTGTCACAACTTGGTCAATACTAAATCTATGATTTTAATGCTCTTTAGTCTTGCAAGAATATTTTACAAGTTGTTTACAAATGTGTTCTAGGATCACAAATATATTGTTTTTATTGTGTTGATGTATTTTTATCTATGTTGGAGCTTTTCTCCCCGGGCCTCCACTGAAAATGGGCATATATCCATAGGACTAGCCCGGTCAACAAATGTAAAATTAAATAAATAAATAAACAAACAAATAATTACCCTCTAAACTGGAAATGTCAGTCTCTGAATTGAGTGAATTTGAATTCTGAGATTCGGACTCTGTGCTATAAAAGTCCCCCACCACAGCACTGTTATTAGCAGCATTATAATGATAGCGCAGCTCAAAGTTAACCTTTAAAGCTTATCTATGTTTATTTAACTGCTTGCCCACCTTGTGATACCAACTGTGCAGGTTGTCCTCGCTGTGAAAATAAATCCAGCTGTTCACAGGGATGGTCAAGCATCAATGTGACATCTGAAGGGCTTTGCTGTGATTGTCGAATCAGTGTTAAGATAACGACTGCCATAGGTCACATGAGAATATGGTTATGGGCATTCCGATGCTGTCACTGGCTAGGAAGCATATCTCTCAATGCACTTATATTTCAATGTAATCTTGGGGGAGGGGAAGAAAAGAAAGGAAACATAACAACCCATTGCAAAACTGCCCTTCACAGCCTTGAATACTTTCAAATGAACAAAAGGGGCACTATTTTTTTTTTCATTCAATGACTGCAAAATCATCATTTTCGAGACTAGCTATCTAAACAATTAATTAATCAAATTATTCTTGTAATCAAAATAAATAAATAAAGTGATGTCAGCATGATTTAAACTATTGGTGTCACTAATGTGTTGGTCACGTGGTCAGAAAAGTGTGTGAAGGGGCAAATCAAGCCTGGAAATAAGAACATACCTCCAAAAATAGGGACATCATGTTGCAGGGGGAACAATCAGGCCAGAAAATAGGAATATTCCTCCAAAATAGGGACAGTTGAGAGGTCTGAGTAATGCACCTCACTCAAAGTCCTTTAGCCAGTAGCATCGTAAGGGTGGGGCAAAGGGGGCATATGTCCCAGGTGCTACCTGTTAGAGGGACCAATCTGAGTGCCGGTACTGCATTTTTGAATACTGGCACAGATGTGCTGCTGCTGGTAGGGAGGGGGTAACCCCTAGGAGGGGGGATAGTGGCTCATTTTTTTGCTTTTCCAATGAAGATCTGGGAAGGAGGGCGTGTGTGTTTCAGACTGCCATGAGCAGTTTATTGGAGATTTTCCTTTTTGTCTTCAGCTCTTCACTATGAACAAGGGGGCGAGGCACTAGTTCTGGGACTAGCACAGGACGCTGGGTGAGCCAGCTACTCCTCTCCCATTAACACTGGTAAAATGTTGCTGTCCAGTGATGTTCCAGTTTATTGCCAGCTTACTGTTTCTGTCTGCTCCAAGAAGTTACTTATACACGTACACTGATATTCAGATACCTTTGGCATTTATACAATGTAACATTTGTCTATAAATAACAATTGTTGGCACTCACTGGTTAAGGGCATTCAGAACAGCTGGAATTAGCCACAATGTATATTTGCTACTAATCAAAAAATAGAAATGGCATATCATAAATATGAAAATTTGCTCTAACAATAAGCAGCCTGCATCTTAAGGCAAGCTGTTTTTACTTACAAAACCTACCCCCAGTGATTCAATATGCAGTTCCCAAAACCACAGTCAACACTAAGCTACAGGACAGGCAGCAGGAGACCTCAGTATATCATAGCATCATTTTGGGTGGATCCTTCTAATTTTCTGCACAAGGTGCAGGAAGAGAAGATTAGCATTGCTGCTGTATTCTGTCCTGTATCAAATCCCACTGCTTGTTTTGAAGCTTTTTTTTTTTTTTTTTTTTTTTTTTTTTTTTAGAAATATCTATCTTTACTAGCTACTTCCAGAGCTGTTATTGTATACCTTCTCCCAAACTGATCTCACTGAAGTCAAGATGTAATATGATTCTGATAGCAAAACTAAGCAAGGAATGGATGAACTAACCCAAACAGAACACAAAATGAATAATTCCTTACGATCAGGATTCACTCTAAGGTATGACATAGACAAATTATAAGATTCTCAGCATGATTCATGCATCCCACCATTAGTCCATTACCACTAACCATATAAATGAAGATAACTTCATCCTGGGCCTCTTATCTTTCAGAATAATTGCATTTCTTAGCATTCACCGTCCTGGTTGTACCAAAGATAATTATCTACGATACTTACATGAAGTCGCCGCCTTAATCCTTCAATCATTTTCTGCCTTCTAGTACAAAGCAAAGCCTCTTTAATAATCCCTTATCATGTGATTAACCATTAGGCCTTTTACAGTGGTGATTTTCATGTACAAAAGAGATCTGCATGTAACCTAACTGGTGTGTGCGATGTCTCGACAGAAGCACAGTTCAAACGGCATATGCGAGGGAACACATTTAGAGTACATTGTTTACTCCTTAATTTGTTGTGTTTGAGTGCCAAATTATT
>NC_056746.1:88873935-88893935 GCF_019279795.1 Protopterus annectens | reverse complement strand
TGATGGAAAAATTCAGTTCAGTTTATCATGCTTACAAAACTCTACAATTGAGCCGCGGTGGTGCAGCGGTAGCATTGTTGCCTCACAGCAAGATGTTCTCTCGTTCGATTCTCAGCTAGTGTGCGGGGAGTTGCTTCTGTGTGGAGTCTGCTTGTCCTCCCCGTGGGTCGAGTGGCATTCTGAAAGACATGCGTGAATGGGCGTGCCTTCGTTGAAGGTTGGGCGTCAAGCTGGCAACTCGGCACCGTGAAAATCTACTGCCAATCATTAGCGGACCAGAGTTCCACTGTGGCGACCCCTAACCGGGAAAAGCCGAAAGACAACAACAACAAAACTCCGAAAATGCCCACCATTAAAAAAATGCATTGATAATTAGACAAAGATCATGTAACTTAACAGAAACTTGGAATGAAGCTCTGACTCTCATTAGACCTCAGTTCAAAACAGCAAATGGGGAAAGTGCTTTCTCTAAGACAGAAATAGCAGACATCCGAATGGAAAACACGCTAGACCTCTAAGTCTAAAGTTAATATTCATCTCATAAAGGAATCTATGTGTACATGTTTTACAGATAATGGTTAAAACTGTCCAGACTTATTAATTACTCATCTAAAAGATGCCCAACATTTTCATGACAACATTGTCTTTTATTAAAACAACCAGTTGTACATATGTAATTAGACAAACATGGCAACCATGAAAATTATGACTCCTGTATGTTTTTAACACACTAGCACACATTTTTTTCACTAATAATGCATCCCAATGTAAGTATGTGCATATTGTACTTGTATACAGCCAACCGTTTTATTGTTTGTTTGTGTATTTCGGCTTTTTCCCGGTTAGGGGTCGCCACAGTGGAACTCCGGTCCACTAATGATTGGCAGTAGATTTTTACATACTGGCTTGCCGGGCCTAATGCATAACCTTCAATGAAGGAATGCCCATTCACGCATGTCGCCACACAGAAGATGCTCTAACTGAGAATCGAACGGGCAACATCTAACTGTGAGACAACAACGCTACCACAGCACCACTGTGTCAAAATTATTTCCTTGAGGTATATGTTATTCTTCACTTGCATGTGTTTACTTGTTTTGCACAGTCATGATGGCGTGGTCATGAGCAACCAGTCCACCTACATGGTCATGGCCAACCAGTCCACCTACATGGTCATGACCAACCAGTCCACCTACATGGTCATGACCAACCAGTCCACCTACATGGTCATGGCCAACCAGTCCACCTACATGGTTAACAAGGTGAAATAAATAAATAAAAGTTGGTCTGATGAATACGGAGTGAAAGGGAATGAGTACCTAGTTAGACTTTAATGACATTCCATTGACAAATGAAGTTTGGCAACAAACCAAGTTGTCCCGGGACATCTTCATGGGGGAGGGGGTGAGGGTGATATTAGGGAGAGTTAAGTGGGTTGGGGAGGTGAAAGGGTTAAGTGGAAGCAAGGACGGCTGGGAGGAAATGAGATAAGGATGGGGAGGGGCTTAAGAGGTTTAGTCCAGTGTAGCTGGGTTAAAGCAAGCACATTTTGGCATGAACTTGCTACAACAAGTAGTACGTCTTTGACGACCTGGAGGTAGGCCTTGGATTAATGGTGGGAGGTATGGTGGAGCTAGACTGCAGTAGTTTTTTCTTCCCTCTATACCACCTCTGAGTTTGGTGGTGAGAGTAGTGGATTTCTGGGGTCACTTGCAGGGTTGAGGATGTATTTGATCGTTAAAGTTTTGTGCTTTGACTAGTTTGGTGTGGTATGTTAGCTTTGGTTTCTCCCTTTTGGCACTTGTGTTCATTGCTTGTGGTGTTTAGGAGTTTGGCAGTGGCTCTGTGAGAAGTGGGGCCCAGAGTTGGGGGGTTATCTCTGGGTAGTGAGAGCTTGAGGAGTGGGTGTGTGTGGGTGGTGTGGTTGGGTGCGGCGTTGTGCCTTTGATTTTCCTTTCATTTGGCATTTATCGTGGATTGTTTGGCGGAGTAGGAAGAGGGTTTCTGTTTCTTTCCCTGGGTCTTGGGACATCTGTACCAGTCATTTTATTTCCTTTGCATTTCGTTTAAGTCTAAAGTTGTGAAAGGTGGGTAATGGACATTTTATTTCCTTTGCATTTTGGTGAATTCCTCCCACCCGCCTTTCACAGCTGTATAATTAATTAAACAATCTCGTTGGTTTCCTTGGTTGTCGATTGAGTTGCTGTTGTGGTTTTTGTTGTGTTTGAGAGGAGGGTTTTGTTGCACTGGGTTCTGGATGGCTTCGTCTAGCTGGGGGGATGCTGTGTGGGAGATTTCTCAGTCGCTCGGCCAGTCCATTTGCGGTTTGGGTCACAGGGTGGGTTTTCCGCATGGTCTGCTTGGGCTTTTCAGATTCCACCCTTCAGATGATTCATTCTGGTGCATGGCCTTTCTCGGGGGCCGTGGCCTGTGCTGTCATTCATTGTTGGGTCTGCAATGCATCCTGTTGGTTATCCCTGGTGATCTGTGGTTCGGTTTGCAGCCAGTCGGCTGTCTTGTGTTGTGGTCTTTTCACAGGCCGTGGGACACACACGAGCAATGGCTTAATAAAAAAAAAAAAATGGCAGTGGTTACTGATGTTAATCCTCAGGTCATCAGGGTTGGGGAAGCACAGTGATTTGCCAGAACCACGGTCTTTATTGGGGACATAACAAGGATATGAAGCAAAGCTGGACAGTTGAGAGGTACGTGCCCGGGCTTAACCCATGTTTTGAAAAAAATAAATAAATCACGAAAATAAATAATGGTTGCTCAGTTGTGGTTTTACCAGAACTGCAATGAGGAAGGTCAGGCATTTGAGTCAGACTTTAAACTGGGCGGGTTATTCATGGTTGCTTGTGTGAATGACACTATGGCAGTAATAGCATAGTTTATTCTCCATGCAATAACAGGATCAGAGGCACTAAGTAATGATATTCATTTGGTTTTGGATCAGATAGCAGGCAGCTGCATGCTGGGATGGGCACCAGTGTCCTAGAAATTTTTTTACATTTGTGAGAGTGAGGTTTGAAACCAATCCCTATCTTTGGATTTTTGTTCCCCATTGGTGTGTTCACGTGCTGTGTGTCGGTAGTGTGGCGGCAGTGGCCTTGAATGGGTACCATCAGACAGAGTGGGTTCCTCTCTCCCACTTTTGCTGACTGTGGCTTGCAACGCTTGACTTTGTTAAGCTTGATTTATACGCAGCTTATGTTTAAAGGTTTATAAGTAACCAAGCGATTTAGATCAATTGAGCTCTAGTACATAACCCATTTGGATGACCGCTTTCGGTCAAGTGGTGAGTCTCATTCTGGGGGTCATTTGGCAGGCTGTGGGCAATAGCTTCACCAAAAGAAGAGAAAACATGGCGAAAAGATAGAGGGGGGGGTAGGTTGTGGGAACCCCTTGGTTCTACTGTCTTGCTAGGTCTGTGGTTGTAACAGTTGGGTTTGGTTTTGTGTGTGCCTTTTCTGGCTGAAAATTGCAATGGCTAAGTGGGGATGTGTGAACTGGTTGTTAGGTATTCTTGGGCTTTTAGGTGTACAGCAGTATGGATGTCGTTCGTAGGCTTGGGGACGGGTTGTCATTGCTGTTCATACACAGTTGCTGCCATTGGGGCGGGGTTGACCATTGGTAGTCGGTGCAGCCGCGGGGTGGGGGTGCTTCGCAGCATTCCTCTTAAATTATTATCAAACTTTAGAACAATGCAATGATAAAAGTAACCACAAGATGGTGCCATTATACAAACTAATTGTTCTGGTAATAATACTCTGTAGTTGATCAGATTTAAGCAATGTTATTAACACATTTTGAGGATTGTACAGTAATCAAAGGAAGTATTTCAGATAATTGATAGTTCTTTAAATTTTATCTAGAAGTGATAAATGTGCACGGTTAAAAGCCTATTTGTAAATAAAGCAAGCAATGATGAAAGGAACTGTGTAAAAAAAAAAAAAAAAAAAAAAGAGTCACCTTACGGTTTTAAACAGCAGTTGTGTTGTGTCCATCTGTTCCACATGATGTTGGTTAGTGTGCCTCATTTGGAGATGGAAGATTAACAACTAGGCAGATGGTTTTACAACACAAGTTAGCTTGGCTTATACAGGGTGTTAATGGATGTGGTCTGGAATCGGAGATTTACCTGGGTTGTGGATATTGATAGGTCCCTTCATGTGTGGGGTTTAGTTAACATACTCAACTGGTTACATTTATCGTGGGTATTTGATAGGGTCATTGGAGGCATAGCGTCGGTTATGGCTGCTTTGTCATAGAGGTGAGTGGCGGTGGTACATTCCTTCCCGGGGTGGCAGGATAGGTTGTCCTTGAAGATGTCTTGGAATGAGTGTTATGCATTTTGGATGATTTACATGTCTTTTTCTTTCTTGCAGATGGGGTCTTGGAGCACCGCAGCTGTGATTTGGAATAGGTGGGTATAAGGTGGAGCCTTCTCTTTACATATTAGAGAGTTCAATTTTGTCCTTTTCTTTGTAGATGATGGTGTGCTGAGTACCAGTAGTGGCGATACACAGTGAATTTGCAGATGATGGAAGCAGTGGCAAGCGAGGAGGTTACACATGGGGAGCACAAGTGGGCAACAGTTACTGACAGAAGTAAGTAGATTTTAAAGTTGTTGAGTTTTGGTAGTGGATTTATACTGCTAGTCAGAGAAGGACAGGCATTTGAGTTTCTGATCTCAGGGTTAATTGGTTGTACAATTTGCTCTATTGACCATTCAGCATGTTAGATCAATGATGAAAGTTGTCCCTGCTTTTGGGCATTTGCATTTAATAGTAAAAGGGAGCAACAGCCATTGGCCATAGGTAAGAATTTGGGTTCCTGCAGTGGGCTTGATGAGGTTACAGGTAATGCATTTATTTAGTGCTCATTAAGGCATGCCAATGTGGATGGGATTCAAGTAGGTGGAGTGGAGTCACAGCAATCTTAGCATCATAGGAGGTTATTAGGCTACTGGCTCGGGGATGGTTACAAGCTAGACAGGTTTGGTTCTTTTTCTGCAGGTAGCACTTATCACTCTTGTCCAGGGGGATATGAGTCATAGTATTAAAAAAAAAAAAAAAGGTGGGGGGCTGGTGCCATACTTTGGTGCAGAATTTGGCAAATGCTTGATGGGGTGGAAGGGCTTCTTGTCAGTGCCTCCATGTTAAGTAATTATTGGCATGTGTGCATATAGAATTTATTGTTTTTTCTTTTCTTTGCAGATTGATGAAGTGCAGAAGGCATCATGCGGTGGCTTTAAAAGGGGATTTGAAATGTGATGTTTTGATAGGATGGATGTTCTTGCCACTGGAATGGGGCACAAGGAGGGTCTGAGTAATCACTGTAGTAAGGCATGTTAGAGCTCTGTGTTTAATTAGTGGGAGCTGATTATTGTGTTGATATAAGGGGAAGTAAGGAAAAGGTAGGTAGGGGGACAAAGGAAAAAAATGTCAGACAGTTATGGGGAGTGTGGGATCCCACGGGATGGGTAGAGTCACAACATTTATAGGAGCACAAGAACTTATTAGGCTACAGCTTTATGGCTCTTGCAAGCCAGTGAAGTTCGATCCTTGCTTTCTTGGAACCTTGGGGTGGTTGTATTCACTCATCTAGTTGCTTGAACCGTATGTGGGGGAAGGGCCAATGAGGTGTTTGACAGGATGCTAAAGTTTGTTCATAATGGGTGGTAGCTTTGGGGTGACAAATTTGTCCCTTGACTAAGTAGTGTTAATGTTATATACCAGGTTAAGGTTTCACAGAATAGCACAAGGATAATTTCACTTGGGGTTTGGGTGAATTCTGTAGATAGGGTTTTAGGAAGCATGGTAGGTAGGTGGCTGTGCTGGGGTAGTTTTACAAACTGGGTGCGTTGTTACAGGGGAGTCAGAAGCTTTAAAGGAAGCTTGGTTGCAGGATAAGGCAGCTGTAGGACAGGTCTTAATTACCTACTAGTGATATAGGTAACATAAGGTAAGAGAGCTTTTGAGGTGAAAGGCCAGGGATAAACAGGTGTTAAGAATGGTTTGGTGATGAGTGAATTGGGGGTGTTTATGGCTGGGCATGTAGAGTTCATCATTGTTGAGCAAAGGCGAGTTTTCAAGAACTAGGTTAAGGGGTGCTGGTTTTCTGCCATCTAGGTTAGGACATTAAGGTTTTGGGGGTTAGACTATTCCCTACAGTAATTCAGTTGTTGCACATCCAGAACTGGGTAGTTGGTGGGCTAAGATGATATGCTACAGTTGACAGGGCCCTGGGTGTGAGACTTGATACTAGTTGTTTTGACTGGGTGTCGATCTGAGTTCAAGGGGTTATAGTTTGTGATTTATGTTGTGGTTATAGGTTATCAATCTGTTCAGGTTGAGCCATGATTTCAGCTTTGAAGGAAGTGGGCTAAAAGAGTATGTATTGTCTGGGTGTGGATGATCTGGTGGTACAGTGGGGTCATGGTAATTCCACTTTTAGTTTCATTAGGTTGTGTTTCAGTGATGGTATGGCAAGGTGGGTTTATGACGGATTCTAAGGTGCTTTACAGATGATGGGTACACCAAGTTATATCTGGCTTCACCCTTCCCTTTATGTGAAGTAATGGGTTGAACAATTTTGGGTAGAAGGGAGGGGGAACAGCTTGGTCAGGCTGGTTGGCAGAGACGAGGGATAGGCTTGCCCTCTTCTGTTTCGCCTCTGGTGTCTGGATGTTCATTTCAAGGATCTGGGGAAAGGAAAATGAGCAGCTGGAGGAAGCTTGCTGAACAGATAAGCAAACTGAGATAAGGACGCTGCTTATTGAATGGTGTATGAAGGGAGATGGGACGCTGCTTATTGAATGGTGTAAGAAGTGAGATGGGACGCTGCTTATTGAATGGTGTATGAAGTGAGATGGGATGCTACTTATTGAATGGTGTATGAAGTGTGATGGGACACTGCTTATTGAATGGTGTATGAAGTGAGATGGGACGCTGCTTATTGAATGGTGTATGAAGTGAGATGGGACGCTGCTTCATAAGTAAAGTAAGTGAGCAGAGGCATGGACCCTGCTTGGTGGGCAGGGTGAGTAGGTACATTGCCCTGATTAACATTACAAGGATGGTGCTTCATAAGTAAAGTACGTGAGCAGAGGTATGGACGATGCTTACTGGGGCAGGGTGAGTAAGTACGCTGTGCTGATTAACATTACAAGGATGTTATGATGTTTTTAGAATCAATTATATTGTGAATAGTTGTAATTAATGAATTTGGTGAACAAAGCTTTGTTATGGAAATTTAATAAAGGTCATCAAATGTGATTTGGTGTGATGTGTTTATTGAAGGGGACCAGGACAATTAGCTGTGCTAATAAAAGTGTTTCCTGACAACCACTGTCATGTGATAGTCAAAACAGAGGAAATTATCTACTCAGGATCCTAGGTCCTAGACTACATCTTCATTTTGTACCATGTTGTCTATCAGAATGGGGACTTATCTCAAGTGATATTACTCTTTTTAGAATTTATTGTGAGCCTGCTTTTAGTTCACAAAGTTTTTCCTTTACAGAGTTCATTCGTGTAAGCTCATAGGTATTTACTAGGGTAATGACCACTGGGGCCTTTTTACACCCAGCCATGCATCCCATCTCTGACATGTTTTGATACCCTTGATAAATGTAAGCAGAGGCTTGGGAGATTAAATATTTACACGCAGGGGCTTGGGAGATAAGTCATTTACGGACTGCTTGCATCCATTAGAGACATAGGTGCCAAACCAGGGATGAATTTCTTGTTCCCCATCCAATTGTCAAAGTTCACTTGATTTGGGTTAGCGAAGAACTGTTCTGTTCAGAGGGTGACTTAACAACAGCCATCAGTTTAAAGTAAGTACTTTACACGAAAAGTAAATACTTATGCTTTACACAACAGCGCTTTAACATTTCTGCAATGTTTTAATTTCAGGGTTTCCATCACCACTCCAGTGTTAGTGAGCAGGTTACTTTCAAAATAACAACACTAATAACAGTAATAATAATAATAGTAATCGTAAATAATAAATAAATAATAATAATAAATAAGTAATAATTGATAATAATAACAAATTATAATAAATAATAAATAATAATAAATACATAAATAATAAATAAATAATAATAATAATAAATAATAACAGTAATAATAATAAATAATAACAATTAAAAATAATAATAATAATAATAATAAATGATAATAAATAATAACAATAATAATCATAAATAATAAATAATAATACATAAATAAATAATTAATAATAATAAACAATAATACATAATAATAGTAACAATGATAACGATAACAATAATAATAATATTTATAATAAATAAAATTATAATAAATAATAATAATAATAATAATATTAATAATAAATAATAAATTATAATAAATAATAATAATAAATGATAATAAATAATAACAACAATAATAATCATAAATAATAAATAATAATAATAATAATACATAATAAATAAATAATTAATAATAATAAACAATAATACATAATAATAACAGTAACAATGATAACGATAACAATAATAACAATAATAACAATAATATTTATAATAAAGAATAAATTATAATAAATAATAATAATAATATTTATAATAAATAATAAATTATAATAAATAATAATAATAATGGTTTATTATCATAGAACTGAAGTGCATGTTACCAAGCTAGTATTTGTGAAATGCATTGTCTGCAAAAATGAATTTGCCGAACCATATTACTTTTGAAAATGAGAGAACCAATTCAGTAATGAGATGTCTATGTTATGAATGGGGATCGCAATACAGTGAGGATCAGGAAATTTACCCTTTTCCTCACTGTAGTGCAATCTCGGAGCTGGTATATATAATGTGCAGGGGGCATGAATGGTGCAGCCCCCCACATGGGGGTGAAGGGAGGCTTGTCTGCCTGCAAAAACATAAAAACATGTAAATTAGAAAATGTGAAATGGAAGATATTATTGCAATAATACATCAAGTCGTTGGTTACACTTTCACTGCTTTATGTTAATTCCGAATCAGTGCAAATGCCGACCATCGAGGTTTTTGCTTTCAACATTTTCTATTATTGTTATTAAAAAATTCAGCAAATACATCTGATTTATTGATTAAAATTCATTCTGTTAACCAGTAAAATGACAGTAAACCAATAATGATAGTAGGATATGAATAACAATGTTGTAACTTTCACTTTCGATTCAGGAAGCAGTTGTCTTCAGTGGTCCTGCAGCACTCTGATGTTAGTAGTTTGAATTAATGGAAGGTTATGGTTAAAAGCCGGGACAAGAGAAAGCAGGTATATAGTACTAAAGTGATGGTGGTAGGGGGCAACAGTGATTAAGGTAGGGGCAGCAATGATGGTGCTAGTGGGCAGCAGTGGTTAGCAGAGCTGTGGGTAAGAGTAAGCCATGGGCACACTGAAGGCAACATAGAAGCATGAGGGGCAACAGGTGGCAAATACAGGCACTGCAGCTCCAACACCCGTTCCTTCTGGGTGCCCCCCCCCACACACACACAAAGGTACCATGCTGGTGGAATCCTAACTTTAACAGGATATATAACAAAAGGAAAAATGTCATTGCTAAAATCAGGATGAGCAATTCCCATAATGATAAGAGGTCTCTAATTAAACTAAACAGGAAATAAAGAGGACTAATTCAGTCCAACAAGGCCAATTTTGAGATTAAGATAGCCTCACAGGTTAAAAACAATCACAAGGCCTGCTACAGCTATGTTTGAAATCCCAAAGGGAGCACACATTGGTGTGCCGAACTGGTGGTCAGTGGTGCCACCTTCACTGAGCAGTGTGACAGAGCAAATTAGCTGGCTGACAAATTCAGCTCAAACTTCACCCTCAACTCCACCCCTGCCACCCTCCATAAAATACCCACTAAAATAGCTCCCCCCAATTACGAACAGAGAGCAGGTCTTGCCAGTGCTCACTAAGGCCAAAAACACAGCCTCAATTGTCCCTGACAGTATCCTACAATCCCTCCTAAATAGCTGGAAACATGACCTATAATGACTGCTTGAGTCACTTTTCAACTATAGCATCAAAAGAAAGATATAGGCAACCTTCAGACACTGGACCAGACTAGCTTTGTCAAAAGAAAATCATGCCTACTAAATCTGGTGGACTTTTTAAGAAGGTCACCAATGCAATGGACGAGGAGGAAACAGTGCATACCACCAACCTAGAACTGGCTAACATGTTCGATATAGTTCCCCGATCAGATATAATGGACAAGCTCATTCAACTGTCCAGAAACTCCTACATAAGATACTGGATTGCCAACTGGCTCAAAGACAGGGCCCAGGATGTCACGAGTGGTGATACCACCTCCACTAAGAGACCAGTCACCAGAGGGGTGCCTCAGAGCTTTGTTCTGGGACCCCTCCTAGTTGCCATGAACATCTTGGTGTAAAGGCTAATGTCAACAATCTTTTCTATGTATATTGAGAGCTTTCATACATTCCCCCATGGCAAGACATTTTACAAGAGAGTCTTAACACAGACGGTGCCAAACTCATGGACTAAAACTCAATGCCAAAAATGTGGTACAGTGCCTTTAGGAAAACTGCCACCCAGGCTAATTACTCCATTGATGAGGCACCCTTAGGAGTTGACCCAGTAGTCAGTGATCTAGGGACAAACATAGACAGTAATCTAGCCTTTAACCAATATGTGACCAAGGTAGGACCTGGGTGACGTTAACATAAACTGGGCCTCTATCCAATCTCCCACTAATCCACTTAATATTAACTTATATAACTTCACCCAGCTAATAAATTGTACCACAAGACCCACAAAGAACTCCTCAAATGGAATCACCATAGACTGGATCTTAGTGTCTCACCCTCAGAGTATCTCCAATAGTGGCATTCTCCCTGACCCACTAGCTGACCATTTCCCTACTTTTGCCCATTGTCTCCCCTCCACCACCCATCTATCCCACTCCATCTCAACCCGCTGCTTAAAAAACTTCAATCCTGAGTCTTTCACAAATGCACTAGGTAATACTAATTGGAACCCCTTTAAAAACCCTTCCTCTAGACAAAGCCCTCTCCCACTTCAATACTACGTTTACAAACCTACTTAATTCCTTTGCCCCACTGAAAACTAAATGCATCAAAAGCAACCCTGTACCCTGGTTATCCAAAAACACCCTAGCTATCATGCAACTTCGCAATAAAGCCTGGACATGCCAAGAAAAAATAAAAACCTCTAACACCCACACAGAATACAAAACATTGCGCAACAAAGTAAAAAACGTAGTCTCTGACTGCAAAACATATTGCACTACCCTTCAAACCAATCACAATACGAATCCCAAACTATTCTGGAAGGGACTTTCATCCCTCCTCAACCCTGGTTTATCAGAAAACCCACGCCCTAACCCACATGCATCCGATATGGATCTTGCAAACCAATTTAATTCCCTTTTCAATGACTCCATCAGCAAATTAACAACGTCCTTCACCATAAATTCAACAGCCTCTGACCAGCCACCCCCCCCTTCCTCCCCAAATACCTCATCCCCTCAACCCCCACCTTTTTCCATCAATCCCATCCCTACAACCACTATAAAAAGACTTCTCTTAAAATTAAAACCTGGTTCCAATGCCCCAGATGACATCCCCCCCTACATCTTAAAAGTAACTGCAGACGCAATTGCTTTCCCTATCTCTATTCTAATCAACCAGTCCATCTTAGAATGTCAGGTCCCTCAACTCTGGAAGAAAGCTTTCATAATCCCTCTCCACAAAGGTAGTAACAACTGCGATATTACAAACTTTTGCCCTATAGCCATCCTAGCTCCCATTTCCAAACTACTCGAAAAATGTGTACACCAACAACTTCTACACTATTTCATCAATAACCAGCTTCTCACCAATACACAGCATGGTTTTAGACTAACTCATAGTACCTCCACTGCCCTTCTTGCCTTCTTAGCAACAATCAACAAAGCCCGTGATTCTGGCCACTTCGTATCCACTCTCCTCCTTGACCTCTCAAAAGCTTTAGACACCATCTCTCACAAATTGCTTCTTAAACTCTCAAAACTTAAACTATCCTCTTCCTCTATCCAGTGGTTCTCAAGCTACCTCACAAACAGACAGCAGACAGTCAAATGAAAAAAAAAGCTATCTCTCCCTTCCTGAATACAACTACAGATGTTCTCCAAGGCTCAGTCCTAGGCCCCCTACTATTTAATATATTTATAAATGACTTCCACCAAGTCATTCCAAACTGCAGCCTCATTCAAGACACTGACAATTCCACTATAAGTTGTTCCTCCCCCACCCCCACAACTCTTAACTATTTAACACAAGCCACCTTCTCTTCCACCGAGCAGTGGATGTTCAACAATCATCTGGCCCTTAATGCAACCAAAACACAAAACTCATAATCTTTAATGCCATCAAAACTGCCTCCTTAGACAAAAAATCCTTCACAATTATCAGCAAAAACAACACTTCCCTAGAAATAGTATCAGATACAAAATTACTAGGTATAATAATCAATGACCAACTAAAATTCGACAAGCATGTATATATCAATATAAAAAAAAACTCATAAAAAACTTGGTATGCTTTACCGTCACAGATGCTTCATCTCTTCCTCCACCAGGACCATACTAGCCAACACATACCTTATCCCATCTCTTTTATATGGTGTATCCATCCCCACCAACCTGCAATCTTCCCTTAAAACCAAACTCTCATCCTGCTAAATATCCAAATCTGCTACAGGTCATAGAGCCACCTCCCACCACTGCAACTCCCTTCACCAACTAGACTGGCTAGAACTGCCACATTTCCTTACATATACACGACTTATCCAAGCTCACAAACTTATACATAAACTATCTCTATGCCCCTCCCTTGCAAACACCTTCACAATGCACAACCTAAATTGACTTCTCCGATCTAATTCCCAAAATCTTATTAAATTGCACAAACCTACACATCCAGCTGGTAATCACCTGATGGCCTTCTCTTTAGCTCGCCTCTGGAACTCTCTCACAACTCCCATTCGTACCACAAATAGCCTTTCCGTGTTTAAAACCTCACTGCATGCACATCTTACCTCACAATGGACTCACTGCATTCACATCTTACCTCACAATGGACTCACTGCATGCACATCTTACCTCACAATGGACTCACTGCATGCACATCTTACCTCACAATGGACTCACTGCATGCACATCTTACCTCACAATGGACTCTCTGCATGCACATCTTACCTCACAGTGGATATGCTCATGCTCTCACCCCACCTAACCCCTGATTATACGTCATCCAATATTAATTCACTCATTGGCGCCTAGAATTGTCTCCTAGGAACTCTCCATCCTTAGATCTTTTACAGACATCCAAACAAAACTCCACTGATTGGCCCAAAAAAAAAAAATCTGTGTGTTTGATCTGCTATACTACCAATCTGTTAGCTATCAGAATTGTGTACTACAATGTTGTAAAAATACAAAAATATAAAAATGTAAAATTGCATTGCTTGTTAGAATTTGTGTACTACAAGATTTTTTGTACCAATATCTTTACTGCTCGATCTACTATGTATTTGTACTTTTTCTGGAGCTTTTCAACCTAGGATTCCATTGAAACAGGCTCATGTGGCCCAATGGACTATCCTGGAAAATAAACTGCAAATAAAATAAAATAGTAAGAAAATCATTCAATGTCACCCAACTTATAAGGAAGGACATGGGATATGGGTCCAAAGAAATCATAGTGCCACTTTAGTTGGCCCTTATCAGACCCATCATTGAGTATAACGTCTGCTTCAGCATGTACCTGACCAAATATATGCAGCAGCGGGAATGCCCACAAAGGTTTCTTACCAGGAGAATCCAGGGTATAAACATGTTGTCTTATATGGACTGCCTTAAAACCCTATCTCTATACTCTGTCTCCTACAGGTTACTGTAAGGGGATCTATGCCTGGCATACAAGGCATTCTAAGATCGAGCTCTGATGGACTTTTTGCACATCCACAAAACAAGCAGCACCACAGCCATTAATAGTGAGACAGACAAGTGTCTCAGAGTATCCACATGCCCTGGAATAGCCTTACCATCCATGTGAAGCAGAGTCCATCCCTAACCCTTAACCATAACCTTGACCAATGATTGGGAAAGTGGAAATTCACCCTGGGTCTAGCTCCTATGTCTCTGATAGACCTAGACAGACAGTAATGCACAAACTAACATACCCCTCCATGATCTCTAGAAACTTCCTAACATACCCCCTCCTAATAAACACTCATGATCTTTAGGGACACAATTGGGTTTGATTGCATGGCTAGGCTTAGAAAGGCCTTGGGGTCATTAGCCAAGTATATGAACCTAAGAACAGTGACATATGCATTAATTAGGAAACTACATATTTTTGTAACAAATTCTATTCTCATACCAGGATACTACAATATCTCAGTAATGTGTTTTAGTCGCAGCAAGGATATAGATTTTTCCTTGTTTTTGTATATTTCTTACAAGTACAATATTCTTTGTTTTTTTTCTTTTCACATTACAGGGAGTAAGACTACTTCTTGTATCATACCATACACCTTGTACCCTGTATAAAAATTAGGTTTTTCATCAACAAAGCACATATAGGTTCATAGGTGAATACTAGACTAACTGTCCTGAAAGACCATTTTAAGTCTAGGCAATAACCTGAGGTCAGAATCAAACACTGTAGCTTGAGTCTATGAGACAAAGCCCTTAACCATTATGCCCCCACCCCCCAGATATGGAGGGTCTATATCAAAATTGCGAACGTTCACAATGTCAAATCTGACATTGCCGACACGTAAACAGCGAAACCGCAGAACATCGAAGAGGTAAATGGAAATCTCCGTAAAGGGAGATTTCTGTAATGTAGTGCGGTCTCAGAGTTGGAATATTTAAGTAGCGGGTGGTGTGGGGGGTGTAGAGAGGCTTGCCCCCCTGCTTAAAGAAGTAGGTCTATTTTTTGAATTTTTCTGATGTTTTTATTAGGTGTTCGATGTTAATGGACTTTGACGATATGGTGTCGATCATATCGTATTCGAAGTTCAGTAACTAAGAGCATCTAATATAAACCAATATGGACTCCGTTCATCTACATCTTTTTCCTCATTTTCCTCTCTGTATTATGGTGGGGCATCCTCTGTCTCCAAGTGTCATAAGATTGATTTCAGATTACCTTTCCTGGCTTCAAATTATCATTTGCATCACATTTTTGCAGGTGTTTTACTTTGAGATGGGTGTGATTTTTTATGATTCATTGTGTGTATGTCAATCTACTGCATGCATTGATAATTTATTAAATGGTCTCTCGTCTTCACATACTGCAACATGTATTTTTCACTTCTCAGCTGAATATACCTTTAGTAAACTATTACAACAAGCTTGAAATACACAACAGACATCAACCTCCTTGTTTTTTTTTTGCATAACATGTCAATATTTTGTGATGAATTAGGTTCCAATCATTGAATACAACAGATTCATTTAATTTTAACATTTGTAATGTGATATAGTTGGTGTATTTCAGAACAGTACTGTATGTGTTAAAATAATTCGTTTGTCACTCCCAAAGAATGATAACAAGTGTAGCCTTTAGGATGAACCTGCTGGACAAGGAAAGCACTCAGTCATGGAAACCTGCACCAAAATATCTTGTCTCAATTCATGGAGGCCCCATTAACTTCAATATAATCTCCAACAAACAGCCATTTCATTAAAACAAAAACTACTACTAGACAGACTTGCAATAAATGTATACAATCATATGCACATTCCAGGCCAGCTAATTTCAGAGTTTTTATACCCCTAGTCTGGCATGGCATTTAGAAACTAGGACTGCATATTTTGGGCTCATAAAAATGTGTTTTCTTCAGGAATCTATCTGTACATAGCGCTGCTATTTCCCCTTTTATTTTATTTATATACAGGTAAGTGAACTGGCTCATGGTCGCTTTTTAGCTACAACCAAGGACAAACAGACAATGAGACTCAGAATAGTGATGCATAAATAAAGTTTCAACTCACATTTCTGATTGTATTACCAGGCTGTATGCATCAGTTTATTTAACCATGCATAACATAAGGGGAATATGCAACATCGTCTTTTATAGCTACAAAGTCCCGTCTATAAGCCCCCTTTAAAGTGACACTCACTTGGCCAAAGCAGAAGAGGAGTTACCCCATGGTCATTTGGCAGAATATGTATAATACCATTTAAATTTTTTTCTAGCAGTACTGAGAACACAAAACATTTTCTTTCCACTGAAGAGCTACTACTAGAAAAAAAAATCATCAGTATCTTAGGCATCTGCCACTGACAAGACGTGTTCCAAAATGTGGTTATTTTAGAAATATGAGCGGAGCAAAACAAGGTATAAATATGACAATAGTCATCGTACATGCTATTATCAGTTGCTTGAATTAAAACAGTACATGTTCAAAGCAAACTAAACTGCTGGCAAGACTGCTTTGATCCTGGAAATAGATAAGCAGGGTCAAATGTAGAACTGGATGCAGCTTGGTCAGCTTGTGAGTTTTGAAGCAAGTGGTGACACTAGACACGTCTGAGAGTAATCAGCATGTGTAATAGATGTCGACGGCTTGAGTTACCTCTAGCATTGTTTATTCCATCGGTTTTCTACCCAATGATGGGTAGCACATTTTAGAACTGCATTCTACTTCCTTTTTGTTTACTCTCCAGTTAAGTATGACTGCATCTCTGTTCCCAGAATGTGGTTGAAAATGGTTAAAAGAGCAAATCATACAAGTTTTTTCGCATTAATGCTTCTACTTGCACAACCCTTTGCTGTAAAATCTTGGTGATTTTGAAGCCCATACTCTGTAGCATCAAACGTAATGCAACCAGTAAATGTACAAATCCATCTTTATTACAGTCCCCTAACAAGCCTGGAAAATAGGTAACGCTTTGGTCCATTTCCATCCTGCAACTAGTAATGTGGAAAGACTGCAGCATAGCACCTGTCTCTGACAAGGATTCCCAAGTGATAACTCTAACATTTTTCCAGTCCCCCAGCAGGTATTTAAGAGTCATGAGATGTTAGGCTTCAATAATTTTTCTACTTCTAATGTTAGACCTTGACGAACTCTACGACTGAAATACATGCAAGCACCTGTGTCAGTGACTTACTAAGATGAATGAAACAAATAATGATGTCCGATCCTCCACATGGAAATATCATTTATTTCACTTACTCTTGGGTGGGACTGACGTGCATTTGCATTCCATTTGATGGCAAACATACAGACTTCAGTGCAATGGGTCACAAACCACCAGACAAGAGGCAGAAGTCTGATTTACAGAAAGTGCAGCACCACTTGGCTTAATAATGAGCCGTGGTACAACTCTCAGCTCTGTACATATTCAGATATTGCAGATATATGTAAAGTAACACACAGCTCTTTTATGTTTTAAAAATAAGTTCTGTTTCTGACTCAATTTAATAATAATCCTCAAATTGCAGTGACATTCTGCTCCATGTTGTCGTTATTTTCCATTCTGTAATCGTACCTTACATATCACCCACTGACTACCTCACCTCATTCTTCTAAGGTGCTAAAATTCAGAATTCCTGCTTTGTGTTTTTCTGATGTTGGCACTTTGTGCTTGTATTACTCCTGCCTGATATTTCTAGTAAAATAATACCTGCAGTCCACAACATTAATGGAAGAGTCTTCTAGCAAGTAACTATTTGACTAACAGATAATTAAATGTTGTTTTGAGGTCTCCCTCATCTCCTGCATTAGGATATTATGCATATCCATGGAAATTAATCATAATTTCTTCCTCCCACTTCAGATATTACCTTAAATTTTTACATCTTTAAACCTTGTGCCAAAATTACTTAGCTAATAAACAGCAACCATATTTTTATGAAGTATGATTTATGTTACCTTATTCACCATCATATTTCTCAATAAAATGTTATGAAACATTAATTAAGAGAAGAAATGCCAGCTAAAGTTAGCTAGTGATTTTTATTTTGTGTAAGACGCTTGTGATCTTTATTTTGGATAAGATTAAAGTTTTATACTTGTGATTCTGAGAGTTATCTTTTTTTTTTTTTAATGAAACATCAGACTTCTCTCTCTGATGAAAGAATTATGGTATTAGAACCCAAAAGACTTTCCAGAAATTAAAATGGAAGGGTAATGGGGTGCACAGCTAGTAATTCCCCCCCGAAAAAAGTGAGTAGGGGTGAAGTCTTCTACAAATGGAGCATATTTCTCAGTGTTTCAGGGCATTTATACAAGTGAATATCTTCTGAGGTTGTCTCAGAGAAATTCCATCGCTAAAACATCAGGGAGTGTGACGTCACTTTATCTGAGGTTGTCTCACAGAAATTCCCTTGCTAACACGTCAGGGAGTGTGACGTCACTTTATCCGAGCTTGTCTCAGAGAAATTCCATCACTGACATATCAGGGAGCATGACATCACTTTATTCGAGATTATCTCAGAGAAATTTCACCGCTAACATATCAGGGAGTGTGACATCACTTTATTCGAGATTATCTCAGAGAAATTTCACCGCTAAAACATCAGGGAGTGTGATGTCACTTTATCTGAGGTTGTCTCACAGAAATTCCATCAATAACAAGTCATGGAGTGTGACATCACTTTATCCGAGGTTGTCTCAGAGAAATTCCATCGCTAATACATCAGGGAGTGTGACGTCACTTTATCTGAGGTTGTCTCACAGAAATTCCCTTGCTAACACATCAGGGAGTGTGACATCTCTTTATCCTAGGTTGTCTCAGAGAAATTTCATTGCTAACACGTAAGGGAGTGTGACGTCACTTTATCCGAAGTTGTCTCAGACAAATTCCATCAGTAAGACATCAGGGAGTGTGACATCACTTTATCTGAGGTTGTCTCAGACAAACTCCATCGCTAACAACTTCATCCGAGGTTGTCTTACAGCAATTCCATCACTAACATGTCAGGGAGTGTGACGTCTCTTTTTCCAAGGTTATCTCAGAGAAATGCCATCGCTAACACATCAGACAGTGTGACATCACTTTAGTCTACAGAAGAATAAAGTTCAATCATTGCTTAAGACTAACATTTTCAGTCTTTATTTCAGTGTAGTTATGGCACTGCATGTGGCATTTATTTAGATTATTTTAGTTAGCTAGTCAATTCCATGTGTTAGTGTAGGTTAGTTCCATTTGTTAAAGTTAGTTAGTCCATTTGGGCAGTTGTCCCTATTTTCAGCAAAGTCCCAGAGAGAAACGCTCCACATTTATGATGCATAAATGTCATTGTACTTAAAATTAAGCAATATGAAATAACCCCAGAAAATCAGACATGATACAGGTGACAAGAAAGCATACAAATATGCAAAGATATATAGCTTATACTGTCAACAGTGAAACATAAAAGTATCAACTAAAACCTGAAGAGCTGTATAAAGACGGGGGAAGAGAAGAAGAAGAAAATATCAGAGCTGAGGGTAATAGTGCATCCTCTTACAAAACTTAAAAAAAAAAAAAAAAAAAGACCAACTGCATTCTCTTAAACCTAATTATTAAAAGTGAGTAAGTTGACCTAATACATGCATTGTAGTGCATGGAGGATGGCGACTGCACTCCGATATTCGGAAAAAGACAATTCAGTTAAACTCTAGGGTAGAGCAAGACCCAATCCTAACAACTGCTAAGCACCCCCTCCCCCATTTAAGTTGTTAAGGTTGAATACTGACCAGCAAATGCAAATGACAGTGGAAGAATAAAATATTTGTTTCTGCCTGCAATCTGTACTGGTAATGTGACCTTCACTTCTTGGAAAGTGACTGGAATAACAGGATGCCAGTTCACCTGCATTTTCTGACAAATACAAAGTCTGAAACTTAAATGTATGTCATTATTTTATGAATTCAGTCCTCAGTAATTTGTCTGAAAACCACGGACTTTATGAAGAATAGACCACAAATCTGGACATTCT
>NC_056746.1:88828935-88868935 GCF_019279795.1 Protopterus annectens | reverse complement strand
AGCCATGAGTATTAACCATGATTAACATCAGCCATGATGAATATTTGCCATGAGTATTAACCATGATGAGTATCAGCTATGATGAGTATGCATATAAAGTCCCTGAGCTATTTAGTTACACAGAATCTAAACAGATAATGCAATTATAGTGACTCTGCTCACTTTAGAACCCTGAATCATTCAAAGTGTTTTTTGGCCATATAATTAGAAGTTCTTCCTAGAAATTTACTTTTAAAATGTACCTGCTTCAAAATAAAACTGATTTCATCATGAAAGACTGCCCTTTTTACAATTCTAGAATTTATAGTTGTAGAAAGTTCCTTTGGTAAAATAACCAGAAGTTATTTATCTCGTGAAACACATGTAGACTAAATACTGATGATGATCTTGCTCTTTTGACTCATATTATAGGTTTTCCGTAACAATTATATTTCTTTTTCCTGTTCTAGATATATCTGTGAATTTAGCAGATGGTCCAAGCAGGATTATATTTTTGCTCTGACATGCTCTAAAAGTACAACTCTACCATCCAAGGTAGTTAATCTCGTCTCACTTTAATATCACCTAGGTACATATTTAGTGTCCAGACCTCCATCAGTAGCTTTAAAGTTCTTCATTTCTATTTTTCCATGCTGTTACATTACAATTGTTTCACCATTTGCACCTATTTAATTCTTGTACTGTTTATGAAAGGAATTTGCTTTAGATTTTACTGAAGGGTTTAGCAGTATTTGGACTTTTTGATGCCACATCAACGGGACTGCAGTATGATATTGTTGACAGCACAATACACCACTAAAATAACTACACAATTCATAAACAGTGTTATGGTGCAACACAACTCAAACAATGCCATTGTGCACAGGGGTACCCACTAGTTATCCATAAATAATGCACTATAATGGTATGTGCACAAAGGTATACCATGATGTCAATGTTGTGTACTTCAACAAACCACAATAATGCCAATTGCATCTTCTTCTTCTTCTTTCGGCTTTTCCCGGTTAGGGGTCGCCACAGCGAATCACCTGTCCGCTCATGACTGGCAGTGGAGTTTTACAGTGTCGAGTTGCCCATCCTTCCACAGAAGGCACACGCATGCACACACTCACACATAGGGGCAATTTAGTGTGTCTAATCCACCTACAGCATGTCTTTGGGATGTGGGAGGAACCTGAGCATCCGGAGGAAACCCACGCGACCACAGAGAGGACATGCAGACTCCGCACAGACGGCACCCAATGCCGATTGTATACAGTGCAAAAATACTAGGCGACTGAAGCAGGTGGGTATCACACACCGAGACTCCATAATGCTTAAAGCAGAAGTACTGCAGACAACAAGAACAGACATAAATGACTTCTACATGGCAACACTCATTCCTGTCCATATTCAAGTGAATCTTGGATATACTATGGATGGGAAACAGAAAATGAATCCCAGGACTGTCCTCTGTACTAATCATTGACAGAGGCAGCTCCTAAATGCTTTATCTAGTGCATGGGTCCCCTGAAATTAACTATGGTATGAGCCCAGTTATTATCATTAGGGGTAATATATAATTACTGACCACAGGATGGGTAAGGCCAATATTTTATCAAATGAGACAGGTTAATTTGAGTATAAAATGGGAAACTGGCAAGGCTTAAAATGGCTGGCAAGGGTAGCTAGCCTACTGCTTACCTATGAACCTATGTAAAACATCAAAAATACAAACAGGTTGCATAAGAAAACATTTATATAGGTATCCAAAACAATAATACACAACAACATACACAATTAAAATATGCATAAAGACCCCTGACCTCTTTAGTAATGGTCACTAACTTTAATCTAAATGCTACCTCCTTCCTCACACCTAAACCTACACCTTACCTTCATCAAATCCTTCCTGTAAGACTATCACTTTTCAGATAGAATTTAAGGCTACTGTTATGCAGGTTGTAGTCTTAATTTCAAGAGAGGAAATTTTTCTTTCTCAATATTATTTACTTCAAATCTTTTTGTTTTTGGTATTCTGTATGTTCAAACTTTTTTGGTTGGTGTTTTCAGTTTGACATTAAATTCATTGGTTCATACACAACAGAACCATATATATATATATATATATATATATATATATATATATATGTATATATATGTTTGGATCTTGTGATCTATATTGATTGCACTAAACATCAATGACACGAACATCACCATGATTCTGTGCATGTTCTATAGATTAACCTTGGACCATGCAAGCCTTATGCACCTCCAACATGCGGGGACAATGACTGGCAGACTAAGAGCTTTATCCTAAGAGTCACCTCCTCCTTCTCCTCCATAGCCAATTACAATGCCTGAAACACAGCTACAGCTACACACCTGCACCCATGCACTGGTCTTCTTACAGTACGGTTGCAGCTGCATCCCTGCACTGGACGCCCTGAAGCACTGCTGCACCCATGCACTGGTCTCCTTACAACATGGTTGCAGCTGCATCTAGGCAATGGTCTGCCTGAAGCACTGCTGCACCCATGCACTGGTCTCTGCAGCAACATCCATGCACTAGTATGCCTGAAGCACTGATGCACCCATGCACTGATCTTCTTACAGCACTGCTGCAGCTACATCCATGCACTGGTCTGCCTGAAGCACTGTTGCATCCATGCACTCATCTCTTTACAGCACTGCTGCAGCTACATCCATGTACTGGTCTCCCTGAAGCACTGCTGCACCTATGCACTGGTCTCCTTACATCATGGCTGCAACTGCATTCATGTAGTGGTCTGCCTGAATCACTGCTGCACCTATGCATGGATCTCCTATCAGCACTGCTGCAGCTGCATCCATGCACTGGTCTGCACTGGTCTGCCTGAAGCAATGGTGTACCCATTCACTGACTCTTTACAGCATGGTTGCAGCTGCATAAATGCAGTGGTGTGCTTGAAGCACTGCTGCACTGGAGCACTGGTCTCCTTAGAGCACTGCTGCAGCTACATCCATGCACTGCACTGCCTGAAGCACTGCTGCACCTATCCACTGGTCTCTTTACAGCATGGCTGCAGCTACATCCATGCACTGGTCTGCCAGAAGCACTTGTCTTCTTACAGCACAGTTGCAACTGCATCCATATACGGTGATCTGCCTAAAGCACTGCTGCACCCATGCACTGGTGTCCTATTAATAATTAGATATACACACACACCACACAGTGTACACATATACATAAACAGAAAGAGGAACAGATGGAAAGAGAGGTGCTACAGCTTTAGGTTCAAAAATTTGAACAGAAAGATTAGGTGTCTAAAAACTGAAAGAGCCATCAAGTTGAGACATTAAAAATTATGGAAGTTATTTGAAAGCAAGCTGATAAATTCAAGTCCTGTTCCAAATACCAGAAATAATTTTTAAAATTAAATGCACTGCTAATGATCTGAGCATATAGGAAGACTGTAGTACTTTAAATGTATTTTAGGGCTTCTCCACACAAAGCTTCAACATATATATATATATATATATATATGTGTATATATATATATATATATATATATATATATATATATATATATATACATACATACATATATATACGCTTACTATAGGTTTACTATCAAAATGTGGAAAACTCAAAATAATTTTCCATCTTTTGATCAAAGCAGTTTCCCAAAATTGGAAATAATGAATTACCAAAATTTTGGAGATGGTAACACGGAATTGACATTTGAGCATTGGAAGTTCCAATGTCGAAAGTCCATGTTACCAGTAAAGGACCCTCCACACCCCCTGCATATTATATATTCCATCTCCAAGATCAAACTACAGTGAGACAAGGGTACATTTCCCAATCCCCACTGTAGTACAATCTGTTATCAGAACATCAATTCCACATTAGCTAATGCAGTACCATTCACTAATGTGTAGTCGAACATTTTCCAGATCTGCATTATAAAAACTTGAAAACAGTAACAGTCTTTCAATCTTCCCCGATTTGCATATGTGCCAGTCTAAATTTTGATAGTAAACCATATATATATATATATATATATATATATATATATATATATATATATATATATAGGTTCACTTTGGAATCTCAAAATACTGAAATGTCGAATTTCAGTATCTCAAGACCAAATTGTCCAATCTGCAGTTGTGTGAAACTGCAGAATGTCAAACCCGTGGTACTGATGCCTCGCGTTAGGTAAGCATTATATTTTTTAAAGGTTTTGGGGAGGGTTTATGTGTTTGTGTGTTGGGGTGTTTTAGGTGTGGGTTAGGGTAGGTAGGTAAGAGTGTTAGTGTGTCAGTGTTGAGAGTGGTGGTGTTTGTATGTTATGTGATGTGTGTGTGTGCAAGGGGGGTGTAGAATGTGTGGTTGTAGGTTTTCTGTCTTTCTGTATTTAGTGCGACCTTGGAGTTAGTATATATAAGAAGCGGGGGTATTATAACAATGTAATGATATTTTGTAGGGATTTTTTAAAAAGTGTTTACTATAAATTTTATTTTAATATTTGGGTTGTGCATTGTTATAACTATACATTTTATTTTAATATTTAGGTTGTGCATTGTTATAACTATACATTTTATTTTAATGTTTGGGTTCATAGGTTCATACTAGGTTATCTGCCCTAGGGCATTTATAAGCCTAGCCAGAATGTGTTTGGCTTTCGCCACCCATTTTAAATTTATTTTGCTATGCCCTTTTTCGAGGTTAGTATACTGTGCCTCTGTCTAACAGTGACACAGAAGTGATACCCGGGGTAAACCTACGATCTCCCATCCACTCATCAAGATTCCTCTTGAATAGAGTCAATGAGGGACTCTGCCTAACCTGGACTGGGATTTTATTCCAGAGTGAAGGGAGCCTCTGGGTTATGAATCTTTCCGTCCAGCATGTCCTATTTATTTCAGTGCTGAGGTTCAAGTCTCTCGAGCACGTAGCTCGATGGGATTTGGATTTTCTGAGGTGCAGCATGTCCATTAATTCCGGGTTGGACATGGCTTTATACGTCAGGCACAGATCGCCTCTGAACAGGCGGTATGCCACTGAGTAGAGCTGGAGTTTCTTTAACCAGGCAGCATATGGCATCTGTTTGAGCCCTGTGATCCTCTTGTTGAGGTACTTTTGGGGTCTTTCCAGTTGCTGCAGGTGTCTGGTAAGGTACATCCCAAAAGGGGCATTGTACTCAATTATGGGCCTGATGAGGGATGAGTAAAGAGGCCCAATGACCTCCCCTGATCTAGATGTGAATCCCTTCATGATTAGGTGGGCTATATAAAATGTTTTTCTAACCACTTTGGCCACGTGGTTGTCAAATGAGAGATGGCTATCAACTTGGGTCCCCAGGTCCCTAATTACTTCTTCTGTACTTAATGGATTACCACCTATGTGGTAATTTGTGGGCCCTTTGTTTTTGCCAAAGGGGATGACTATACACTTTTTGGCGTTTAGCTTGAGGCCATGGCTCTGGCACCAGTTGTTTGTTTCTATGAGGCCCTTTTGGAGGATGCTTGTGTCGGCTGGAGAGTCGATTATGGCGCCCAGTTTGCAGTCATCTGCGAACTTGGTCAGCCACAGTCCTTCTGTGTTGGCCTGTACCTCCGAGAAATATATACCAAACAAGAGAGGTCCCAGGACTGAGCCTTGTGGGACGCCACTTGTAACTGGTTTGGAGTCTGACATGGCTCCAGCAATTCTAACCATGTGGGTTCTGTCCTTGAGCCAGTTTGCAACCCATCTAGTGACATAGGGGTTTATATTTAAGCTGGTGAGCTTATCTATAATGCTTGAGTGGGGTATTGTATCAAAGGCTTTTGCGAGGTCCAGATAGGCTGTGTGGACCACCTTCCCTTCGTCAATGGCCTTGGTGACTGTTTCAAAGAAGTCAACCAGGTTTAAGAGGCAGGATCTGCCCTTAACAAAGCCAAACTGGGTAGGATCCAGTGTCTGTAGGTCCCCAATATCTTTATTTATGAGGTCCATGATGATCCTTTCCATAGCTTTGCAGACCAAGCTAGTCAGGCTTATGGGGCGATAGTTTCCAGGGTCCGTTGAGGCACCACCTTTGTGGAGAGGGACCACTGCTGCTGTACGCCACTCTTTAGGTACATATCCTGTAGTAAGGCTGAAATTGAACAGTAGTTTTATGTTTGGGTTTAGCTCTTCTTGGAGTTCATGTAGGACGCAGCCTGGGACACCGTCTGGTCCCATTGATGCTGTGTTTTTGCTTTGGACAGGCGGCTCCCACCTGAGCATCTGAGATGTCGGGGGGGCAGCACTCTGCTGGGATAGATATTTGCCCTTTTGGTGGGGAGGGGGGGGAGAAGTTTGCGCTGAACCTGTCAGCTAGGATGTTGGCAATGTCTGTGGGATCAGTGTATTTTTTGTCATTTTGGACTAATTCTGAGCATATCTGGGAATTCCCACCCAGGTTCCTAACATAACTAAAGAAAGCCTTGTGATTATCTTTAGTGTCCTGTGCAATTTTTCTCTCGAAGCTGGCCTTTGACGAGTTTATGAGTGCCCTTAGTTTTTTGCTAATACTGATCACAGATGCCTTCCCTTTTTGGGATTTTGCTCTATCATGTAGTACCTTCCTCCTTCTATTGTATAGTTTGTTTATGGCTGGGGTCCACCAGACAGGTCGTCTGCCTTTGGAGGATTGGGTCTTGGTTTTATTTGGGATTGCATGATCCATGCATTCCTGAAGGTGCTCATAGAATGCATTTATAAAGGATTCTGTGGTCTGGGCCGTATTTTCCACAGGCCCGGGGGCTTTGAAGGATTCCACCTCGGTTTTGAGGAGTGTGAAATTTGCTTTAGAGAAGTTTTTCACTGTGGTTTTCTGGGCTGGGGGTGGGGTCGGGATGTGAATATCCAGTGAGATCAGTTTATGGTCTGATCTTACCAGTGAGGGATACACTTCTGGTCTGGAGCATAGAGTCCCCATGTTGGTGATGATCAGGTCCAGTATGTTTTCCCCTCTTGTGGGAGTGGTAACAAGTTGTTCCATAGCATTTGAGTTTATGAATTCTAGGAACCTTTGGGCAAGGGTGTTGGAGGTAGAGTAATGCTCCCAATCTATGTTTGGGTAGTTGAAGACGCCCAATATAATGGTGTTCGGAGAGACCTTCATATTTTCCAGTGTTCTCAGGAAGGCCGAGTGGGGTTCCTGGGTTTGGGAGGGTGGTCTGTGGCAGGCTATAAACTGGAAGGCAGTTTTACCCACTGTTAGTTGCACATGAATAGTCTCTGATGCTTCCTGCTTTGCCACCAACCTAGAGGTGTGGGTATCTTTGATGAATATCGATACTCCCCCTCCTTTTGTGGTTCGGTCCAAGTTTTGGGGCTGAAAAGCATGGTATGAGGTATAACCTGGTAGTGCTGGGGTGCTCTCGGGAGTTCTGAACTAGGTTTCTGTTACTGCACAGATATCGATGTTCTCCATGCTAAGGAGAGTTTCGAGTGCGTGCATCTTGAGGTTTAGACTTCTAGCATTGAGTAGCATTACTCTTAGTTTCTTATCCCTTGTGATACCTATGGAGGTGGGTTTGTCTTTTGAGCCTTGCCTAAAAAAGGCACTATGGGGGTAGCAAGAGCCTTTGCCAATATCCGAAAGTCCAGGGGTGACAGGTGCAAGCCGTCCCTAGCAAAGCATCGTGGCTTGTCGTGCATATCATCCCAAGCTGACAGGCATTGGATCCCCTTTGAATGACACCAATACTTAAGCCAATTGTTGAAATTGATCATCTTGTCTTCATATTGTGGCATCATTCTTGGTGAGGGTAAGATGCTACTCAAGGTCAGGGTCATACCAGCCTGGGCTACATGCTCAGAGAGCTCCTCTATGTCTCTTTTCATGTAGTCCAGGGAGGTACGTCTCAGGTCATTCACACCAGCATGGACAATGACTGAGTCATATTTGTACTTGCCTTGGAGTGACCTGAGTGCTTGTGTTATGTGGCGGATCCTAGCGCCAGACAGGCTGCTCACCGTGACCTTATCCTTGTTCAGCCTGGTGAGCGGGACGTCAGTGTGCCTGATGATAGAGTCACCTATTACAAGTGTATCAGGTGTGTTGTTTAGCCTTAAGGGCTGTGACTGTTCGGCACACTGGCTTTGTGAGATATGTGTTGCACGTGTTTTGTTTTGGGGTAGCGGTTGCTTGGGTGTCTGCTTTGGAGGTCTCTGCTGCTTAGGCAGATCTTTATTTAGAGCCTCTGAGTATGTTTTTGTGTGATTATGTGTTTGGTTTGCTGTTGTGGTAGGTCTATGTGAGACTGGAATTGTAGTGAGTGTGGTTTCCTTCTCCTCCTGACTGGTTATGCCAGTACTGAGTTGAGAGAGCATAGCCTCCAGTTTGGCTATATGGTTGCATCTCTTATAACTATACATTTTATTTTAATATTTGGGTTGTGCATTGTTATAACTATACATTTTATTTTAATATTTGGGTTGTGCATTGTTATAATTGCTCTTCATCTCATTTTATAAAGATATTATGTATTATTGCTTTAGTTTTTAATTGTTTCAAGTCAGGTGACATTAATTAGATCTTGATCGGCTGGTTTATCATGAAGCAGTGACAGAGATACTTGAAAGCTTTGCTGTTTTACTTCTTTTATTGCTGCTACTTTTGAATAAATTTGTTAGACGTTGAGTTCCTGTTTTTTACTGTCTACTTTGCATTTTGTACCTTGGAACTCTTTGGTATCCACGAGAGTTATCTGGTATACTGTAGGTGCATGGCAGGTACATTCAGAGAATGATCCCCACATTTACATATCCCAGTTATTCAGCTGTACATTAGGAATAGGTAGGTCCACTGGAAATGAGACCAGGGGCTTCATCTTCTCTTTTGGCTGTTCCTGTTAGGGGTCCCCACAGCGGATCATCTGTTTCCATTTCTTCCTGTCCTCTGCATCTTGCTCTGTCACACCAACCACCTGTATGTCCTCTCTCACTGCATCCATAAACCTTATCTTAGGCCTTCCTCTTTTCCTCTTTCCTGCCAGCTACATCCTTAACATCCTTTTCCCAATATACCCAACATCCCTTCTCAGCACATGTCCAAACCAACACAATCTTGCCTCTCTGTCTTTGTCTCCAAAACCATCCAACCTGAGCTGACCCTCTAATATACTGATTCCTAATCCTGTCCATCCTTGTCACACCCAGTGCAAATCGTAACATCTTTAAATCTGCCATTTCCAGCTCTGACTCCTGCCTTTTTGTCAGTGTCACCATCTCCAACCCATACAAAATAGCTGGTCTCACTACCCTCTTGTAAACCTTCCCGTTCACTCTTACTGGTAGCCGTCTATCACAAATCACTCCTGACACTCTTTCTCCACCCATTCTACCCTGCCTGTACTGTCTTCTTCACCTCTTTTCCACACTCACCATTACTCTGAACTACTGATCCCAAGTACTTAAACTCATCCACCTTCGCCAACTCTACTCCCTGCATCCTCACCATTCCTCTATCATCCCTCTCATTCACACACACATATTCTGTCTTAGTCCTGCTGACCTTCATTCCTCTCCTCTCTAGAGCATATCTCCACCTCTCCAAGGTATCCTCAACCTGGTCCCTACTCTCACTACAGATCACAATGTCATCTGCAAACATCATAGTCCATGGGGACTCCTGTCTGATCTCGTCTGTCAACCTGTCCATCACCATTGCAAATAAGAAAGGGCTCCGAGCTGATCCTTGATGTAATCCCACCTCCACTTTAAATGGATCTATCACTCCCACTGCAGACTTCACCACTGTCACACTATCCTCGTACATATCCTGTACCACTCTTACATACTTCTCTGCCACTCCTGACTTCCTCATACAATACCACAACTCCTCTCTATGCACCCTATCATATGCTTTCTCCAAGTCAACAAAGACATAATGCAACTCCTTCTGAGCTTCTCTATATTTCTCCAACAACACTCTCAGAGCAAATATTGCATCTGTTGTGCTCTTTTCCTGGCATGAAACCATACTGCTGATCACTAATCATCACCTCCCTTCTTAACCTAGCTCCCACTATGCCTTCCCATAACTTCGTGCTGTGACTGATCACTTTTATCACTTTGTAGTTACTACAGCTCTGCACATTACCCTTATTCTTAAAAATAGGTACCAAAACAATTTCTATACTCCTCAGGCATCCTCTGACTTTCCAAGATTTTATTAAACAATCTGGTGAAGAACTCCACTGCCATTTCTCCTAAGCACCTCCATGCTTCCACCGGTATGTCATCTGGACCAACAGCCTTTCCATTCTTCATCCTCTTCATAGTTGTCCATACTTCTTCCTTGCTAATCTGTTTCACTTCCTGATTCACTATCCCCACATCATCCAACCTTCTCTCTCTCTCATTCTCTTCATTCATCAGCCCCTCATAGTACTCTTTCCATCTGCTCAACACACTCTCCTCGCTTGTGAGTACGTTTCTCTCGCTGTCCTTTATCACAATTACCTGCTGCACATTTTTCCCAGCTCAGTCCCTCTGTCTAGCCAATTGGTACAGGTCCTTTTCTCCCTCTTTAGTGTCCACCATTTCCTACAACTCTCCATATGCCTTATAATTAGCCTTCGCCACCTCTCTCTTTGCCATGCTCCTCATATCTCCTTATACTCCTGTCTACTTTCTTCACCTCTCTGACAATCCCACTTCTTCTTCGCCAGCCTCTTCCTCTGTATACTCTCCTGTACTTCCTCATTCCACCACGAGGTCTCCTTGTCCTCTTTCCTCTGTCCAGATGTCACACCAAGCACCTTTCTAGCTGTCTCCCTTACCATCTTTGCTGTAGCTACCCAGCTATTCAGTAACTCTTCACTACCCCCCAGTGCCTGTTTTAACTCTTCCCTGAACTCCACCTCACACTCACCCTTTTTCAACTTCCACCATTTGATCCTTGGCACTGCTCTCACACTTGTCCTCCTCTTCTTGATCACCATCATCCTACAGACCACCGTTCTATGCTGCCTAACTACAAATTCCCCTGTCATCACTTTACAGTCTCCAATCTCCTTCAGACTGGCCCTCCTGCATAGGATATAATCCACCTGTGTGCATCTTCCTCCACTCTTGTACGTCACCCTATGCTCCTCCCTCTTCTTAAAATATGTATTCACCACAGCCATGTCCATCCTTTTCGCAAAATCCACTACCATCTGACCTTCTGCATTCCTTTCCTTAACACCATACCTGCCCATCAGTTCCTCATCCCCTTTGTTCCCTTCACCAACATGCCCATTGAAATCTGCTCCAATCACCAGTCTCTCACTCTTGGGTACACTCACCACCACTTCATCCAACTCACTCCAAAGTGAGTTGACCAAGAGCTTCATCTGATTCCTTAAATATGTCTTTTGCACATCTACTTTCTCCTTTTTGTGCTCAAGACATGAACAGTGCCTGTGCCGATATTCAATATGCATGGAGCAGAGAAGTTATTCTGGATGGGCCCTCAGTCATTCCCTATGATGCACTGACTACTCGCATGTGAACCTATGATCACATGTTCTGGATGGGCCCTCAGTCATTCCCTATGATGCACAGACTACTCGCATGTGAACCTAGGATCACATGTTCTGGATGGGTCCTCAGTCATTCCCTATGATGCACAGACTACTCACATGTGAACCTGTGATCACATATCCTAGATGGGTCCTCAGTCATTCCCTACGATGCACAGACTACTCGCATGCGAACCTATAAACACATGTTCTGGATGGGCCCTCAGTCATTCCCTATGATGCACAGACTACTCGCATGTGAACCTAGGATCACATGTTCTGGATGGGCCCTCAGACATTCCCTACGATGTACAGACTACTCGCATGTGAACCTATAAACACATGTTCTGGATGGGCCCTCAGTCATTCCCTATGATGCACAGACTACTCGCATGTGAACCTATAAACACATGTTCTGGATGGGCCCTCAGTCATTCCCTATGATGCACAGACTACTCGCATGTGAACCTGTGATCACATATCCTAGATGGGTCCTCAGTCATTCCCTACGATGTACAGGCTACTCACATGTGAACCTATAAACACATGTTCTGGATGGGCCCTCAGTCATTCCCTATGATGCACAGACTACGTGCAAGTGAACCTATGATCACATGTTCTGGATGGGCCCAATGTACAGACTACTCGTATGTGAACCTGTGATCACATATCCTAGATGGGTCCTCAGTCATTCCCTATGATGCACAGACTACTCGCATGTGAACCTATAAACACATGTTCTGGTTGGACCCTCAGTCATTCCCTATGATGCACAGACTACTCGCATGTGAACCTAGGATCACATGTTCTGGATGGGTCCTCAGTCATTCCCTATGATGCACAGACTACTTGCATGTGAACCTGTGATCACATATCCTAGATGGGTCCTCAGTCATTCCCTACGATGTACAGGCTACTCACATGTGAACCTATAAACACATGTTCTGGATGGGCACTCAGTCATTCCCTATGATGCACAGACTGCTCACATGTGAACCTATGATCACATGTTGGTTCATTACGTGAATGACTCTGATATATAAAAGGAACCACAAAGTGGAATTAAAATAGAAAAAAAATCACTATGAGCCTGTGTAAGACTACTACCGTCATCAGATTACACCAAGCCAAAATTTTTTTTCTTATCTTCTTTTTTGCTGTACTTATAACATGCTTACTGAGAATCCACCACCGTCACCTCTGTAGGAATGTAAACCACATTCTGTTTACTATGAAACTGCTGTTCCAGAAAAGGCTAGTGTCCAGTGAGGAACTCACTTCTTGGGCAGCAGTGATGGATATCCATACAGAAGGACGAATTTTGATTTTTCATATATTAATGGGAAAGTTCATCAATGTCTTTTCACATCACTGATGTAGAAACACTAAGTGATTTACTAGAAGTCCTACAGTATGGAAAGGGAAAATTATAAAATCAGAAGTACGACTTCACAATGAAACTGTTTAGCTGATTACGGCCCTACAGTGCTATATTGCCAGAAATCATTTTACATGGTCAGCATTGTCCTCTGTCTGATTGCTGTAAGAATTTAGACATGAATGTTGACAGAGTACAAAATGTGACTGCAGCAGTAATCATCATGACATTTAGTTTATGGTGAGACAATGCCGGTCATTTGCTGATTAGAAAAAAATAATAAAAGTATGGAACCAACTGTATTTGAGAGTCCGAGCCATGGCACACTCATTTCTCATCCTCATAGGTGCACTCTAGCATTTAATTTCTTTATTATGGCTTCCTTAATGCAAGAATATATTACCATGCATTCATAGCATATGAGCAAGCAAAGGTGTATACCTGTTACTTAAAATTTTCTGAAACACTGATATGACTTCTCAGATTTCTTGGCGACTCTGTGCCAGCACATTTGACTTGATGCAACTTGATAGACAAATAACTGAACTGTAGGCATTAGTTGTTATGATCTGTGTACATTTACAGTCACGTACGGCACAGGAAAACACATCCATCCATTCACAACTCCTTTTTCACATTTTTGCAGATGGAGTAGGGGTGTCACTTCAACTGTACAATCATCTAGAGCAAAGGTTTACATGACCAGGTGACTAGCCCTGCTGCGGTATTTCTTCCACACCACACACTCGCATGCACATACCTATGACTAATTTAGAGTGTCCAGTCCATCTACTGCATGTCTTTGGAATGTTGGAGGAAACAAGAGCACGTGGAGGAAACCCATTTGAACACAGGTCAGACATACAGGCTCCTCACAGAGGGCACCCCAGTCAAGAACTGAACTGGGAAAATCTGTTGCTGTGAGTCAACAGCACTGTCTGCTGTTCTACTGTGCTGCCCTAATAAAGGAAGCATATTCCGACAGTAAAACATATACAGCCAATTTTATAAAGAAGTAAATACTTAAAAAGGTTTGGGTTCTCAGGCTGACAACACATTAAAATGTAATACAACTGAAAACTAACACCACTATTCTCTATCTGAAAATCCAGGCTTATGGTATACACTACTGAGAGACTACAGCATCACGGCAACATATGTCACGCAGACAAATGTCAGTATAAATTATCACTGGTCCTGTGGCATTGCGCATGTAATATATTATGTATTATAACAAACCCAAAACAACATATGTTCTTATATGTTCTGCAGTGATTTCTTAATCTACTATGATGTCTATGCACATAGCAGAATGTAATTATTTAGTGGCATATATTGACTGTGTTCACAAGGAATAGGCTAAAAGTAAACTTCCAAGACATCCATGACAAATTAATATTTTAATTTGTTTATATCACAAAGGCACATTAAGCTACAGCATATGGATTATAAGGGAAATGTTATCAATCACAGCAGATGCTGTCAGACAAGCAAATGTACAACAATTACGTACGCCTTTAAAAGACATTAAAATGCAGTTATATTTCACTAAGTAATGTTTGCTGAAAAATAAGGACTGCGAACTACAAATCTGTAACAAAAGATTTGTTTTGGTATATAAAACCAGAGAAAAATTCTGCAAAATTACATAGTTTGTTAATGTGTGGGAAAACTGAAAAAATAAATAGTTTTCATTTGAAATGCAAAGTAGAAATGATTAGCAGATGGCTGGATATATATTATATATAATCTGTCTTTTATGATATATGTATTTCACAAAGTGCCATAAGTACTTCTTACTTCTTCAGGAAGCCGTCCTTACAATGGGATGTGCGAGTACTGTGGTCACATTTTACAGAGTACACCAAACCAATAATAGATTAATACATCTGACTGTAAGGTCATGTGATTATATCATGAATAGTTGGCATGCAAATTGTGTACCATGGCATGTCTACTATTCATTAAATCATACAAACAATACATTAACAGTTAGTACATCATAAAAGGAATTGCCTTTTCGATGCACTACCCATAACCTAAACATATTCAGCTCAAATTTGTCTGAACAGTGGTAGTGTTACGGGAAGAACCTTTTTAAAGTTACAATGCACGTTAGGGTTAGGGGCAGGGTTAGGGTAAGCATGTATTACTAAGGTGGGAAGAGGGGCTTTGCCTGAAACAAACAACTTGGGCACCCACCATATACATGCACGGGTGGGCGCACACATACACTAAATATGTCCCCTAACCTAACTCTGACCCTAAGCCTAAACACTAACCACACATCAATTCCAATGTGCCAGGAATCTGACCTGGGCGTGTTATGTATAAGATCCTGTATTGCACTCCACTGTTTCTGCTTGGTCCCAAAAGTCTAAGTGGAAAAGGAAAGGCCATATGACATGAATTTGTGCAACATACAAAAGTATAAAAGAAGTATAAGGATAAATAGATAACTGCTGCTGAAAGGTATTGTAAGACTGAATTTTCCTAATGGAAGAAGTAGTCAAGTTTGACGTGATTCCTTTAAAAATTGAATGCTATAGCAGCATTTACTAAATGAAATAGGAAAACAGAATGAATACTACAACCTCCAGGATAATCAAAAAGGGATACCTTAACAATCATCTAACCTGGGAGTGCTATATTCTGCAGAACGTAATCAAACCAAATTCTAAACACAGCAAGATTTGGCAGTTGGACAAGTTTCCTATGTGTTTCCTCATACTCTGAGGTAAAGTGAACCTGATGTTGATTAAGATAATAGCAGCACTGCAAATTTTGCATTGTGGAGATGGGACTGTAAATGTAAAGTCCCTTCCTAGAAAAACAGCTTATCTGTTATTAGTGATTATGTCACAGCCTTATTTATTTTATTTATTTTTATTTTACATTTGTTGACCGGGCTAGTCTGGCTGGATACATGTCCATTTTCAGCAGAGGCCCGAGGAGAAAAGCTCCACTAAAATACTAAGTACATTACATAAAAAATCATAGCAAAAATTGGAAGTCATAAGAAACACACAGAGCGAAAGATAATTTCAAAGAGAAACAAATTTACAATATGCAGTTCATTACCTATCAGCAATTTTACTTAACATATACTTAGTTAGATTAGATGAGTAAAAGGAGGAGAAATGAGACAGGTAGTGTATAAGAAGAGTGAAGGGGAAAATAGAGTATGAGAAAAAGGTTAGTCAGGTGTATTGCAGGAACAAAGCCAATGATTTAGATAGTAAAGTTTAATTTTCTGTTTGAATTGTGGCAGGGATTGAGTCAAAGTTATGTCACTAGGTAAGAGATTCCAAGTTTTACCTATAGTGTTAGTGAATAGGGAAACACCTGCTGCATTGTTTACCTTTATTGATTTTGTCATGAGTTTACTAGAGGAGCGAAGTGAGTTCAGATTGTTGTAAGGGATTAGAAGTTGAGAGAGTATTGGGGTGTTGTCAGGTAGGTGTAATATGTTGTGGGCTATAGTGAATTGAGGAATTATTAGGTAGTTTTGAAATTCGAGCCAGCCGAGTTATTTTAGGTTTATACAATGGTGGGTCCTGAAGGGGTTACTAGTGGCGAAGCGAGCAATGTTGTTATAGCAAGTTACAAGTTTGTTTAGATTGATTTTCTTAAGGTTTGTGTAAATAGGGGAAGCGTATAGGAGAGTAGATAGGAGATGAGATTGTGCAATCTTGGTTCTAGTTGCTGGGGTTAGAAAAGGTTTGATGCGATATAGGGATCCAATTTTTCTGTTAACAATCTTGATGGTGTTGTTAATGTGCTGATCGAAGGAGAGATTGTTGTCAATGGTTATTCCTAAGAGTTTTGTAGTTGGATCAGGTGAGATGATAGTGCCATTATTTGAAGAAATGGTAAAGTTTAAAGGGGGGACCGAGTGGTGGGGGAGAAGAGGAGGAGTTTAGTTTTTTTGGCATTTAGTAGGAGAAACCATCTCGAAAACCAAGTTTCTACTGTGTTAAAGGTATTTTGGGTCACTGAGCTCAGTTCAGTAGAGGAGGGTGCTGAGCAGATAAGGGTAGAATCATCTGCGTATTGTATGCAGGTAGCTTGTGGGATAGCAGTCTGAAGATCGTTAATAAAGAGGGAGAACAGAAGTGGACCCAGAATGGAGCCCTGGGGAACTCCGATGGTAATAGGTAGGAGTGATGAGATATGGTTTTCCCATATTACTGCTTGTTGTCTGTTGTTAAGATAAGATTTAAACCAGTCAGTGGCTAGTTTATCACAAGATAGAGATTCAAGAATGTTAATTAAGAGAGAGTGGTTGACCATGTCGAAAGCTTTAGAGAGATCAATGAAAAGAGCGGAAGAGAGATTATTGTTGTTTCGATTTTTGTTGATAGTATCTACAAAGGATAGAAGGGCAGTGGTTGTACTGTGGTGGGGTCTGAAACCATGCTGGCAGTTTGCTATTATGCTGTGAAGAGAGAGATAGTGTACAAGTTGCTGATGAATACATTTTTCCATAATTTTTGCTAGGGGTGAGAGAAGGGCGATTGGTCTAAAGTTTGAAAGGTCAAGGGAGTTACCACCTTTGTGCAGTGGGATAATATAGGAGACTTTCCAGATATCAGGGATGGTTCCTTCTTGGATAGTTCTATTGATAAGTAAGGATATAGGATATGCAATTTCTTTGGCAGCTTTCTGAAGGAAAAGAGAAGGGAGTTTATCAGCAGAAGGGGTGCAGGGTTTCAGTTTATGAATGAGTTTGTAGATGAAAGAGGTAGATATAGGTTTTAGAGAGAATTTGAAAGAGGAGCTAGTTATGTTAGTTGGTATATGAGAGTTATTAGGGTTCATTTGTTTGGCTAGGGATTGAATAGTTTCAGAGAAAAAAGAGTTGAAGGCATTAGCAGTCTGGAGAGGGGTGTCTGGGTCAGAATTTAGAGGGGAAGGAGTTTTAGCAGTTCCTGGGGAAAGAAGTCTATTTACTGATGACCAGAAGTATTTAGAGCTGTTAATATGAGTTTCCTGAAGTTTACAGTAGAAGTTTTTCTTGTCAGAGAGTATTGATTTTTTTGCTAGATTTCTAAGCTGGCGGAAATTAATTAAATCAGGGTTTAGTCTATCGCATCTCCATTTTGTCCATGCTGAGTTTCTAGCATGCATAAGTTTTTTAGTATTGGTGGTCAGCCATGGGGCAGATTTGGTCTTTACTCTAATAGAGCGTTCTGGAGCATGTTTATCAAGTATTGATAAGAATGTAGTATTAAAGAATAGTACTGCTTCCTCCAGGGGAAGTGATTTTAAGCAATTCCAATTACATGCTCTCAGTTCAGCTTTAAAAAGGTCTATGTTAAAGTGCTTAACAGATCGAATTAGTCTTGTATTTGGGAGGTTAACATATTCTGATTTTTGTTTAGTGATGTAGGTTAGGCAGTGGTCGCTGATGTCGTCAGGCATAGTCCCTACTTTATATTGTATGTTAGCTTTATTTGTGAGTATCCAGTCCAGTATACTCTCTCTCTTACTAGGCTTATTGACTCTTGTAGTTGAGGTAATAGTTTGAGAGAAACCATGTAGGTTAATATGAGAGGAGGGATTGTCAGCATTAATAGTGTTCCAGTCTATGTTAACATCGCCGAGAATTATGGTTTCTTGGGGGTAGGTGGTAGAAACCCAACTTAGAAAGTCTTCTAGTATTGGAATGTTGTTACCTGGGGGAAGATACAAAGAAATAATGTAAATGGATTTTTTTGTTATTAAGTTGGAGTTTAATAATGATGGCTTCTGTTTTGCTATTTTGGTTTGGGCATGCTGGTTGAGTAGAGATGTTCAGTTGTTTTTTGAACAGTATTGCTACTCCACCACCCTTGCGTTTTAAGCGGTCATGTCTTACTATGTTATAACCTTGAGGTATAATCTCTGAGTCTTTTGTGCCTGGGTTTAGCCAGGTTTCAGAGAGGCAAAGAATGTCAAATGAGTGGATATCTAAGAGGGCGTGGATTAAGGGTATTTTATTGTTTATGCTTTGGATGTTTAGGTGTCCTATAAGGAAGTTATTATTGAGGTTAGTTGAGCAGTTTTGGGGGGTGGTGAGATAGGGCCAGGGTTGGGGTGGATGTCTCCATCTTGTAGGGTAGGATTAGCTAGTATGGTTAAGTAGTTCCTCTTTTGAGTTATTAGGGTTTTTGTTTTTTTGCTAGATAGTAGGGGGTAGGTGAGGTGATGTTGCCTGTGGAATTTAGATAGAAGATAGCTAGGGGTGGAATTCACATTAGGGTAAGAAGTGAAAGTGAGTGTAGTAGAAGTGTGTTTTTGTGAGGAGATAAGATAGTTGTTAAGTGAAATTTCAAAAGATGTGAGATGGTATGTTGAGAGAAGTGTGGTCAAGATTAAGACTGAGAGTAAAGGCATAGTTAGTATGTAGGGAGACATAATTTAGTAATATGAGAAGTGAGGAAGCAGAGAGGAAAGTACAAAGGGGAGAGAAATAAGTGAGGTACACAATAGAGGGGGTAGTAGATCTATTTAAAGCAGTTGGTGAATAAGAATGGATTCTAATAGGTAGATAGAGAATGAATGGTGGAGAGGAAAGGGTATGTGTAAAGAGAGAAGTATAAGTAGTGGAGAAAGGTAAATAGAAGTGGTATGGTCATAGGGCAGAGAAAGAGAAGGGGGGAGTGGAAGGGGTGTGTTAAGGCTATGCAACAATTTGGCGGGAAGGAGAGTAATAGGGTAGGAGGGAGTAGGGGTGTGGCTAAAGAACTATAAGTTTAGGACCCCTGGGGGTGGGTGGGAATTGGGGGTAGGGTGGGGAGCGGAGTGAGCCCGCAGGGCGAATGGAGCGGGAAGAGCCAAAGAAGAGTTTGAGTGGAAAACAATCAGTAAGATGCTGATAGTAAAGGTAAGTAATCCTAGGACATAGAGGAATTCTTGGAGAGTAAGGACTAAGTGGGGCAAGGCTGAGAATATCAGAGAAAGGAAAAGGGTGGAAACTACACAAAAAGGCTAGCAGATAGTGGGAAATATAGGAATTTGAAAGTAGAATAAAAAGTACGCAAGGATAAGCAAGTTTAGTAGAAGGGAGCCACCTAGTGGACTCAGCAGGTAATTGCTACCAGGACTACTGACAGGGCTAGAGGAAGTGGAGAGAGTCAGGTAAATGGAGTATCTAAAGGTTGCTGGTGGTCGAAGGGAAGGGGGAAGCTAAGGCCGGCTGCTGGCAGAACTTGCTTAGAGATTGACAATAGCTGAGGGTTACAAAAGCTTACACAATGCTGAGAAACCTGGAAGAGCTGAAGGACATACTTTCTTGCGTCTTTATGGGAGGAGGCTTTTCCAAAAAATGTAAAGTTTGGTCCCTAGGTAGGGTATGAGGCAGGAGACTTAGGTAGGGTATTCAATCCCAGACCTACAGGTGGTCACTAGGCAGAAGAGCTGAGAATGAAAGGGAGAAGAAATGGGTTATGATATAGAGCAACAAAAACTGTAAGAACGCAAGTAAAATACAATAGATAACAACAAACTTGTAAATCATTCAGCCATGTGCCATTATTCAGAAGTTGTTATTGCAGGATAACACAGATACAATTATATTCCTGTAATTGAAATCAATAGGCACAACTACACGAGCTACAGTGGTCTATCTCCGCTAATTACTATATAATAAACAGATGGGAGTACTTATACCACCTCAACTAGTGTTAATGGATCCACCAACCAAGTATTCATTAATGGTGGGCCAAGAAAGTTGATGAGAATCACTATTGAGGGCGGTCAAACCAAAGCCAATTCACTAAATAAGCTAGGCGAGTGTCCGTATGATAATAGAGTAGGGGAGGTAGGAGTAGAACCTCCTAGGCGTTGGTCTTAAGCTGGTATTCAAGTAATGACAGTGGAAAGTGTGCTACACCCGCTTAAAACTAAGCGCAGGGTAGCACGAGTTAGAGTAAGAAAGGGTAGGTAAGGAGCTTTGAGAAGAAACGCTGTGCACTGCAGCAGTCAGGATAAGGACACTAATACCTATTAGCTATAGAAATAGCGAAGCACATATATAATATGTTATGCACGCTAAAGGGATAAGGAAAGTAGTTGAGGCGAGTAAAACAGAATGGAGTACTGTGTTCCCCACGTGCTAAAGATGGTAGGAGTACTGGAAGGCTTAAAATAAGTAAAGAAAAGTAGAGAAAACACGCTAAGGAACCTTACGCGCGAAGAGTATAGTGAGGAGAGTATGTGCGATAGGTGCCCTTAAGCTAGCGTGTCGGGGAATTGGGGAAGAACACGCAGCTATCCCAACAAGAGTTAGTTACACTTTAGCTAGCGTGTCGGGTAGTTTAAAAAGAACACACAGTTATTTCAGAACGACCCAGGGAGAATTGCTAGGGAACGCTAAAGTATCCCATATAATAAACCAGTTCAGCTGCTTTATACACATAAGCAAAGAGAGCATACAGGCTTAAATTCCATTCTAAACAGTTATACTGTGAATCGCTAAACCAGGTGCGAGCAGTAAAAACGCTACAAATATTTCAAAGCGTACTCGCGTACCTGCTTTAAAGTACAAAAACAATGAGAGCTTACAAGCTATGATTCGTATCTTGCCTTAAAAGTCATAACAGAGAGTCTGAATGAAGAGCAATTTCTTAATTTTCACAATACAGGATCTTTATATCCTAGGCCATCTGAAGTTATCCATTATAAATCTTTGTACAGGCATAGTTTTTATATTTATTAACTAAGTACTCATAAAAAGGCCTGTGAGTTGAGAGTCCCTGTGGTTAAACAGAGATAAAACACATGACTTCAGTTAAAGTCATTGGTCTACTAGAGGTTTAGGAAACACCTGACTTAGCTGTACAGGGCTTTCAGAGATCAGTTCACATCTGATTGCTTTTGAATAACTAGAAGACAGAAAACATCAAATTTAATGAGTGTTGACCTACAATTAGACACATTCAAAAACAGAACTGCAAAAATAAAATAAATAAATGTTCACAAACAGAATTGTCCAATATTAATTTGCATTTGCAGAAATTATTCAGAGTTGCTGAAATATGGAAACACAGTCTGAGAAAATACAGAGGTAACTTGGCTTAGTGGACTGCATCTGTAAGAAAAGGAGATTTTTATAATTTCCCCATCTGTATATTTGGGCTCCCTGTTGAAATAAAGAACTACGAAAATGAATGCAAGTGGCAACTGAGAGTTCAATGTGGTTTTGATTGGGTCTATGTTAGATGATCGAACTTTCCAAAGTTCGACTGTCATATGGTCGATACCATATAACCAAACTTTGAAAAGTTCGAACATCTAATAAAAAAAATAAAATAAACTAAACAAATAACCTACCTGAACATTTTAAGCAGGGGGCAAGCCCCCCTGCAACCTCACACCCCCGCTCTTTAAATATACCAACTCTGGATCGCACTACAGTGCAGAAAAGGAAAATCTTTCCATTCCACGCTCTACAGAGATCTCTGTTAAAACATTTGAACTTTCAAAAATTTGATCATATGGTGTTGACCATATGACAGTCGAACTTTTGAAAGTTCTATCATCTAATATAGACCCGTTTTGAACTCCCTATTGAAATGTCGGCATTTGAAATGTCGAGTGCCGACAAGCCAAAAAACAAGACCAAAATGCAGGAAAAGAGTGAATCTCAAAGCTCATTCCTCCTTTAAACTTATTTTTTGCAGGGGGGGCAAGCCCTCTACACCCCCAAACTTGAATATTCCATGAAATAGCAATGTAGATATTATGTGCAAGTCCATTTATTCTGCAATTCAGTCTCTTGTGTTTGGAGGCTTTTTCTTGGGGGTTCCAGCTTTTCAAATGGTTACCTTACAGGGCTATGTGCCACACCATGGGAGACATCAACCTGTGATAAACATGCTTATATGTACTAGTGAAAATGTTCTTATAAATAATAGTTTTGAGCTCAAGAGTTAAAAGGAAATGGCTGAAATATGCTGGCTGAATGAAAACAGCTTAACATGAAATATAAAAAGTACTTGCATACCATCTAAGTAATGTCGATGCCTCACTAATATGCAGATTCATCCCTGTGATTTCTAGACAATGCAATTAAAATGATGGTCACATTTATGGTGATTCCAAATAAATGAATCTGTATCAATATTCTGTGAGTATAAAGGGGAAGCTGTCTCCTGAATCAGTCAAACTATCCATTGATCCAAGCTTGGAGACACCCTTATCACTCTGTGGCAGAAAATACCTCCACATTGCAGACATTATTGTGTATAAAGATATAAAGACACTGTCTTTCAGCATTTGAAAGTTCAAAATGGCTGAGATCAGACTACAGACAGAGAGAGAGAGAGAGACAGAAAACTATTTGACCTACAATGTGGCTTAAAGTAGAAAACAGCAGTACAGGAGTGGTACCTGCCTTAAACGCAAAATGCCTAGCAGCACTATGTTATAAAATGCTAGCTATAATACATTTTTTAAGAAATCCTACTAAATCCCAGATAGATCATTCCACCAGTGTTTACTATGGGAAGTGCACTTGTGAATGTGAAATCTTAATTTAATATAAAGACCCCCACACATCTTCTTACAACTACGTTGTGAACACTAAGGTTTATAGTAACTGACGTTATTTAGTATCACTCTGCGATGCAACTACGAAATTGTACAATGTTTTGTCGCTACTCTGTAAACGCTTCATTAGCAGATTGGATTAATGGCACTTCCTTTTAAACAGGGCACTGCAACATGACAGCATTTAGGCCAAGTTCTAAATCTGAATCTATGACACTATTTCAAAATGTCATTGTTGTAGACTGTAGTCAGGCATTCATAGCACCGTCACTAATGTTACACCATCCTATGAAGCTACCTTTCAATATTAAATGGTACACATTCAACCAAAGTATTAAGATCACATATTTGACCTCCTAAATCAATACTAGCAACTGCTAGGCATGTGGTACAGAAAATTATTGAAGAGCCTTACCCAATTTCTCAGTACCCCTGAAGAACTGTTTGGTAAGGGAACTCGCTCAGACTCATACAGTAGGCATATAAATATTTAAGGAATCAAACCCTGGACTACAGGAAATAGCCCATTAAAATTTTCATAGTCTTAATACACAGTGTTAACAGCCAGACAAGAAATGAAGGACTTCTGCAGGTTCAGGTATTATCATTCAAAGTCTTAACCTTTGTGGCGCACAGTAAATTGGGATGTTATTCCAATTACATCACTGGTGGCACTATCTCATGATGCTGCTGTTCAATTTTCATAGGATCATATGAGGTTACTATTGGCCCTGAGGCCCTTATAAGCCTAGCCAAGAGTTTAGCCCATGTTTAGATTAATCAGCACCCAATGCCCCTATCCAGCAGGGACATGGGTGGAATACCAGGGGTATATTTTCTGTTTCCCATCCAGTTATCCAGGTTGCGCTTAAAAAGGGGTAAAGAGGTACTCTGCTTGATGTGGAGAGGGAGTCTATCCTATAGATGGGGGAGTCTCTGTGACACAAATCTGTCCTGCCAACAAGTTTTGTTGATGTCACAGACCAGGCTGAGGCCACACATGCGGGTTACTCGAGTGGATCTTGACTTGTGGATATCCAGCAGTCCCATCAAGGTGGGGTCCATGATTGCCTTATATGCCAGACAGAGGTCACCTCTGATAATTCAGTATGAAACTGGGTAGAGGGATAGGGCTTTTAGCCTATCTGTGTATGGTAGATGTTTGACGCCATGGATTCTCCTGGTGAGTAACTTCTGTGGTCTCTCCAGCTGCTGCATGTGCTCTGCGAGACAGATGCTGAAAGGTGTATTGTACTCAATAATGGGCCTTATAAGGGAAGAATACAGGGATGTTATGACCTCCTTGTTCCTGGATGAGATACCATTACCTATGAGGTGGGCCATGTAGAAGGCTTTCTGTACCACAGAAGCAACATGGTGGTCAAAAGTCAAGCTATCAACTTGGGTGCCCAAATCCCTCATGACTGATTGAGTGCTTAGGACATTGTTATTAATGTGATAATTTGTGGGGACGTCACTCTCCCCAAAGGGGATGATGATGATGCATTTTTTGGTATTCAGCTTCAGGCCATGTTTCTGGCACCAGTCATTTGTCTGAGTGAGACCCTCCCTGGATGTCCACATCATTAGAAGAATTTATGACAGCACCCAGTTTTCAGTCATCTGCAGACTTGGTCAGCCATAACCCACTGGCTTTGGCCTGCACCTCAGAAACGTATATCCCATAGAACAGAGGCTCCAAGACCAAACCCTGGGGTACGCCGGTTGTTACGGGTCTACTGCTTGAGGTGGCTTCCCCTATTTGGACTATGTAGGTTCTATCAGTGAGCCAGTTTGCTTCCCATCTGGTACCATATGGATTGATGCCTAGTTGACAGAGTTTATCTATTATGCCCGAGTGTGGAATAGTGTCAAAGGCTTTGGCCAGGTCAGTTTAGGTGGTGTGCACAGTCTTCCCATCATCCATGGCTTTGGTGAGTGTCTCAAAGAATTCGACCAAATTTAGCAGACATGACCTCCCCTTGAGGAAGCTAAACTGTGTGGGATCAAGTGTTTGGAGGTTGCCAATGTCCTTGTTAATGAGGTCCATCATAATCTGTTCCATGGCCTTGCAGATCAGGTTAGTTAGGCTAATGGGTCTATAATTTCCCGGATTGGTGGACACTCCACCTTTGTGTAAAGGGATGACAGTGACTGTCATCCACTCAGCTAGGATGAAGCCAGTACTCAGTCTTTGGTTGAATAGGGTGCCTAATGGTGCTCCACGTTCCTGCCTGATTTCACATAAGATGCAGCCTGGGATGTTATAGGGTCCCATGGAGGCTGTATTTTTTGCCTTAGAAAGAACAGTGATGACCTGTTCCTTGGATATAAGAGGAAGGGGGGAGGTACTGGGGATGTCCTGATTTACTGATGGGGGGCAGACGAGTAAAGTTTTCACTGAATATGTCAGCCAGCAAGTTTGTTATATCTACAGTATTTGTATATGTGGTGTCCTTGACCAGCAGTTCTGAACAGATCTTGGTGCTTCCTTTGAGGTTGCAGACATATGTGAAGAAGGCCTTATGATTGTCTCTCATAGATGTGGCCAATTTGGACTCAACGTTTGCTTTGGAGGCTTTCACTAGTGCTCTTATGTGCCTGTTCAGGCTAAGGAGACATTGCTTCCAATTGGGCACCTGCTCCTTCTTGGTCCTGGACAGCAATTTTTTCCTTTTGTTATATAGTATTTATTGTAGATGTCCACCAGACAAGTTTACTCTTCCTTGCGGAGGATGATTTAGTCCTGTCATGTATTCCTGATTCCATGCCTCTATATAAATTGCTTGTATAGTGCTTTGGTGTAGTTTTGGATATTGGTGCTGGTTCCTACAGAGGGGGAGGGGGCTGTGAAGCTGTTTATACCATCCCTCAAGAGGCTGTAATCAGCTTTGGAGAAGTTTCTATGTCTGATTCTAGCTGGGGGGGGGGGGGGAGATGGTGACTTCGAAAGTGACCGCTTTGTGTTCGGATCTTACCAGGGAGGATGATACTATAGGGATGCTGCAGTGGTTACTCATATTGGTTAATACTACGTCCAAGATATTATCACCCCTTGTGGGGATATTGACAAGCGGTTCTAAGGCATTTGCATTGACAAAATCAAGGAATCTCTGGGCCTTTGTGTTCTGGCATGAGTAGTTCTTCCAGTCAATGTTTGGGAAGTTAAAATCACCCAGGATCATTGTAAAGGGTTGAATCTTGATATATTTGAACAAGTCCAAATAGGCAGATTGGGCATCATATTTGGGAGCCGGTAGCTAACTATCATTTGAATAGGGGTCTTGTCAATGGTTAACTGCACCTGGAGTGTCTACTGTGCATCATACTGTTTGACCAGCCTGGAGGTGTGTGTGGCTTTAATGTATATTGAACCACCTCCTTTGGCTTTACTGCCCACAGTTTGGGTTTGAATGTACGATAGGATAAGTAACCAGGTGAGACTAGGGTGCTCTCCGCAGCTTTGAACCAGTTTTCTGTGACTGCAAAGATGTCAGCATTTTCCAGGGTTAGGAATGCTTGCAATGAGTGTGATTTCATGTTTAAACTCCTAGCATTTAGCAGCATGACCTTTAATTTGTGTTTTGTTGAAATATTTATGTTGGCAGTTTTAACCTCATCACTTTTCATAAAAAAGGCACTACAGGAGAGGCAAGAGCCTTTGCCAGAAGCCTGAGGTCCAGGTGAGACAGATGCAGGCCATCTCTGGCAAAGCATCGTGGTCTGTCGATCATATCTTCCCAGGCTGTCAGGTACTAGATCCCCTGGAATGACACCAGAAGCCAAGCCAATTGTTAAAGTCAATCATTTTCTGTTTGTATTGGGGTATAATTCTGGGTGACAGCAGAATGCTGCTTAAGGCTAGGGACATACCTGCCTGGGACACAAAATCAGTGAGCTCAAACATGTCTTTCTTCATGTAGTCCAAAGTGGTACGTCTCAAGTCATTCATGACAATATGGACTATGACAGAATCATAACAGTACCTGTTGTTGAGAGACTTGAGTGCGTGTGTGATATGGTGGATTCTGGCACCTGACAGACAACTAACCGTGACTTTCTCCTTATCCAGCCTGGTGAGAAGCACACCTGTGTGTCTCATAATGGAGTCTCCTATGACTAATATGTTGTGTTTATGTTGAATCCTTAGTGGTTGTGAGGCACAGGTGTGTGGGCTATGCGTGGGATGTGGTGTGAAGGGGCGAGGAGATTGCGTGTGTTTTTGCCTCGGAGGTCGCTTTTGTTGGGGTAGGTTTATGTGGACGACCTCAACATATGGAGGTGTGTGATGTGTAGGTGTGGGTGGTGTTTGAGGTATAGTGATTGTGATGACAACCTTTTCAGTACCAGATATACTGGCTTGAGGGGGAGCAAGCATGGACTCTAGATTCTTAACGTAACTGCATCTGTCTCAAATTGCGTTCCTAGGTGGTAGTAGTAGATGGCTGTCCTTGTACATGAGGCAGTTGATACACTATCTCAGGATGCCCATATCAACCAGACTGTCAGGAGAAACTGTAAGAAATTGTCCAGCCATATTTGTCAGAATCTGAGAGAGAAAGGCCAGGGAGAGCTAAGACATGGGCCTAAAGCCCAAGTGCTTAAACCAAAACTAAGAGGCTTAGAATAACACTTAACAATTCAGACAGGCTATAAACAAGCAGTAATAAATGCAACATAAAAGATGCAGTTGAACACTTTAGAGAACAAGCAGCAAGTAGCAGGAAAAAGCAACAGGGTAGTGGGAAGAAACACAAATACAGAAAAATATAAGCAGCTGAATTGTGTCTTTTTTTATTTATTTTCTTTAGCATTTATCCCTCCAAATCAGTGGTGATAATATCCCATAATGATGCTGCTTAGTATCCTCTTGGGGTTACTGCTCTATGTCACTGGCGGTAAATGCAATGCTGACACATGCGATCACTTAATGTTCGACTGTGGGCACAATGTTTAAAGGGTATTATAAAAGCAGACTACCTTATTCGTTAGTGCAAGGGCACTGCCTGACTTCTGTTCCTCTCTGTTCTATCCACGCTTCTGCCCTTTACTTATACATCACAGGCCCATGTAGCTTTAGATTATGTTCAGTGAACAGAAATTATTTAAAATGTAGTGACAGCAAATATCAACATTTTGGCTACACAAAATCATACTTTTGTATATATTTATTGTTGCAAAGAAAATGGCAGTTCTGTTTGTAAAATGGAAGCACCATAAGAATTAGAGTTGGGCATGTGTGTGTAACCCCAGGCATGTAACGTAAAGGCCGCTCCTGGCTTTACTCTGATAATAGACAGATGTGTCTAGTACTTCCTTAATAGATAAATAATAATAATAATTGCAGATTATGTCCCCAGTACAGAAAGGATCAAAACTCCCAACAATCCTTACCTTTTTACATAATAAAAGCCATTTAATTCTGTTCTTTGTGGTTTCAGCTAGGCATTGATAATAAAACAGGAACGTCCCTGCAGGCGTTTGGATCACTATTCCCACATGCAGTCACAAAGCTAAAAGGCTGATTGGCACAGATTTTTACAGGTCAGTACAAACATTTGCTGGCTGATCTCACATGGAGCACACTTCTCACACATTAGGTGTAACCTTCCTACGCTGTAACAGTACCCACACTTTCGCTAAACAGTCGGCTGTGAGGCTGTGCCAGCCAGCAGCTTAGGCTTGGGATGGTAAGGGGAAACCTGGTAGAGTACAGCCTGTTGAAACAGAGCTACTTTACCTCAAATGAAAACAGAAGGTATAATGGTAGACTGGAGAGCAGTATTACCTCATCAACATTCTGATTTTTCTATACCCACATTTTCTACCCATTCTAATATTTTATACTCAAATGTTATTTCTCTAGTTCTGCAGTTTCCACTTTACTCCTCACGTCTTTCACTAGAACATTCTTAATGTTCTTCATTGCATCACTCTTGCAGTAGCCAGTAAATATGGGACACATATTGCCAAGGATACCATATGCCCAGCCAGTCTTCAAAACCTCAGCCACCTTCCACACATGCCAGACACCTGCCCTTTGAATCAGCAAACATGCAACTACAAGTGGTATGCACAGATGTGCCAAAACACAGAACTTTCTTGCCATCAGTCTGCTTAAGCCAGCTTTTGTCAGTGTTGCGTCTGGTGTTACCACGCATTCAGTTTCAGCTCAAGCTCTTCAGGTGGATAAATATACCACAGGGTACCCTTCCTTTTCCTTGTCAACTTTTTGTCAGAAAACTTCTTACATCTTTTGTAAAGGAAAATGTGAGTGCTGACGCCAAGCAATGTAGTAGGACTCCCTTCTCTAGCTTAATATTTTTGGGGTGCTAAAAATGCTGTTAAATCATGCTCAATTTATCTAATGCTAATCTGCAAGACCATTAGTACTAGGTTAAGCTGTCTACATGCTTATCTAGAGAATGGACACCTTCAGGATTCGGCGTGATCGACCATGGCACATCCCTTTCACCTAGGGACCTTCCTCCTTCCACTAAAAAGAAGCTTGTGCAGTCTGTGACTGGTGACTCCCAAGAGACACATTTGCTGCCTTTGCACTGTACATCTTTTTCTTCTGGGCCCACTAACATGGTCACTTTACAAGCCACTACAGCCCAAGATCCTCACAAGTTAGATTAATCTGTATGATTAGCTGAGACACCCAAGAAGGGAGAACCAAAGATTATTTTGCTGAGGGTAAAGAAGATATTCACCAAATTTGTGTAAAGGAGGGTGTCAAGGTCTCGTTCACAGAGGTAAAGCTTAGGTCTTAAAACCCAAAGACTATATATTTGGAAACCCCAAATAAACATACATATTAAACCAAGCATATATCCTCCCAGTACCTCTTCAATCAAAAAGGAATCAAGGAAAATTGGTTTCTTTTCACTCAAGGGATGCTTAAAGCTTCTTAGCCCTTTCAATCCATGCTCCCTGCTTCATCCTCCTGTACTCCTTTTAATAAGAAAGTTCCTTGCTCTTCTAAAAAACAGGATTTATCTGACTCTAAAGAGCTTAATTATGTCTCCCAATTGCCTTCCCACACTGGATGTAAATCTGAAACAGTGGGCAAATTATCCTCCGACTTCCCTAATGAGGAAATTTCCTTAAGTGATACAATACCTAAAATGAAAGATTTTTTTTTTTTCAAAAGGGAAGGTAAAGAAATGCCTGATTTGCAGAAAATGTACTATGAACTGTAGACTACTGACATGCCTATGACTGCTGCCTTGCATCCAGTTTTGGGAACTTTAGAAAAAAACTTTTCTGTTGCTTCTATGTCTTCAGATTCAGTCTCCAGTCCACAAAAGCCAGACCTGTTTTATAGTTCCTGACTCATTCAAGTATCGCTATAAAAATCCCTGTGGACTATTTTATCTCACAAAAAGTGGAAGAATAAAAAGTAAAGCAAACAAAACCTAAATAACAACAACACAAACATAACACAACACAAAACTAACACCACTGTATAATAGCAATACCCCATGGCTGGGTGTGGGTAATGCTGGATTTTTCCACGGTTGGCTTTGTAAACCACGCCAACAGTGGGTAAATCCAGAATTACCCACACCCAGCTGTGGGTTAATGCATTATTATATAATATAGTATATAATATAGCAATAACGCACAGCTGGGTGTGGGTAATTCTGGATTTACCCACTAATATCGTATATATTACACAGGCCGTGGTGGTGCAGCAGTTAGTGTTGTCACCTTACAGCACCTTGTGTGTGGAATCTGCATGTCCTCCCCGCGGTTGAGTGACACTAAAGACATGCAGGTAGGTGCGAGCAGGAATGGGCGTGCCTTCTTTGAAGGTTGGGTGTTGGGCTGGCAACTCGGCACCACAAAAATCCACTGCCAATCATGAGCGGACCAGAGTTCCGCTGTGGCAACCCCTAACCGGGAAAAGCTGAAAGACTTGGTTGGTATAGTATATATTACATATTATATATAACATATCTCATATATATATATATATATATATATATATATGTTTGTGTGTGTGTGTCTATATACACAAATTATACTTCTGCATGGGACTTGCGACTATTTTTTTAAGCACAATAGAGGTATAACTGGGTGGGGTGAGGGCGGCTGCCTTACATTCAAGGTGATGGGGAGACATCAGTGGGTGTCAATAATGCAGGAGTGTAGCACTGACACTTCAGAAATGAATGCCAATACTGCACTGGCTGCCATGGTGGAAGCACTTTGCTTAGTTAGTTGGAATTTAACAGTGGCAAGCTGCTTGTTACATCTGTAGCAAGTAGTCTGCAACAGATTCTGAGCAGAAAAGCTTGAGCTGGGGGAAACCAATTTGTAACCTAGAGTTCTCTATATTATTCTTTTACGAGGCCATTGGTCTCTTCAAAAATACTGTGATTAAATGGTTTTACTTTTACTTTATCTTCCCTGATTATTTTATCTCAACCAAAAATACTATGGTTATTGTAGAAGCAATAGATGGAATGAATGAAGTTACTGCAACATTTCTGATTATTGCTCCAGAACTCAATAGGTTGACTCCATTATACCACAGTTACTTATGTTGCATCTAAAATTTTCTGTTTTTGTACTCTACATTTTTGCGTCTCATTTCTTAAGGTGCTGTTTTACTGTACTACATTTACTGTAGTGCATAACTGTATGTCATCCTAAAAGATATTTATCATACTGTATAACTGGGGCTTTCCCCTTGGGGTCCTTCTGAAAATGGGTTCTGCCCAGGAGAGTGAAACGTGTTAAAAAAAATTAGCAAACAAATGAATGAAACATCTGGTTCTGCCACTCATTAATGTATACAGATAAACTACCCCACAGCTCACATTATTCATTTTTTAGGGGCCTATAATTTGGGATATAGCTATTTAATGAAATGAAACTAAAATGGCATGTGATCTATCAAAAACTGTTTGGCCAAAGAAGTATTCTGGTACAAAGAAACAACTGTAACGATGCAGGAAGGACAAAGACACGCGATGAGGGTTTAGAGTGGAGAAGCACTAACCCGTTTCCAAAAGCAGGAGCAGCTCATGACATGTGAATGGCGTTTACTTTGTTTCTGTTTAAATCGACATAAGAATTTAACTACGATAGAGAACATAAATTATGTGATTAAAACAGCCAGTCAAGCCACTGACATTAAACATGGATTAAAACTGTACAATGAGTGAATACAAACTGTTGACAAAGTTTGAGTCTCACTTTTAAAAGGTTCCACGAATAATGAGTAATACGATTATGTTTTAAAAATGTCTAAAACCATGTTTTTCAAAGATCTGTCTGATCTAATGTTGAATCATATGACATATTTTAATAGCATAAACAGGACTATTAAAAAAACAGCCGTGATTTGGCTACAAAGTACAGTATTTTCACACGAAAGCCATCAAAGGAAGTTTAGTTACCAACATATAACTTCTGAACCTCATATCCTGTTTTCCATGGCAAGTCGAGTTCATTAGTTTCAGAAACTTAAGGCAGCACATTTTACACTGTGAAGTTTTTTCTTGTTACTGTTCACTTTGTGACATCTTAGAATATCATTAGTCTTAAATCTTTTTTTCTCTGTTGTTACACTCTCCTGATGTGTAATGATATTTTTATAACAATTGACTAAATGTAATTGCTTTACAGTTTATTTTGACATTTAACATTATTTCAACTTGTGAAACAATGACTGCAATAAGATGTGAAAAAGGTGTTAGTATTACTGAGAAATCTATGCATTCTGTAATGACAGCTTCCTTGCCACCCTCATGAGGTCACTACCAATACCAGGTGCTTAAAGAAGTCCACATAGACCAATATTCAAAATATTGAAATAACTTGTGAAACTTGTATAAACACAGACATTTCATTGCACTTCATATGAAATCAGGCAACCCACACTTACTGCAAAAAAAAGACATGTTTAATCTTTTGAACAATTTTCCATGATAAATAGTATTTAAATTGTTTAAAGTTATGGAGAATGTTTTTCCTAAATATGTGGGTGTAGGCACACCTTCTCATTCTGTTTTATGTTTTATTTAATTAACTGGTTACTGGAATAGGGGTTGTTTGTCATATCTGTAGTTAAAACAGAGACATGAGTAAATTAATTTATTTATTTTATCTTGTCAGTACATTTCTACAACAGAAACAAAAATACTGTGAATGTTTAATAAGGGAGACATTATCACACGAGTCTTTAACAGCATACAGCTGTATCCTATACTTAACAAAACAGTGAGTTAAGCCATTACTGCAGTATAAAAAACACAATATAGCATGTTGCTGCTTAGTTAATCATTCATTAGACATTTAAAAAACAGCATACAAAAGCTATTTTGACTAGAAAACAATCAAGACATATGTAACAAGAAGGTGTTTAAGACACCAGAAAGCTAAGACAGCAACACTTTGTCAAAAACTGTTGCTATTTATTAGGTTGAGATTTTGAAAATATTCTATAGTTTAATCAGTCAAATTCATACTATGCTGGCAAGGCACAAGAAAACAGTAACCATCCAATTATGCCACTGGGTTATTCTGTAGCAGAAAATCCGGACATTATCGAAGAAAAAGGGAATCAGGTAATAAAATCCCACTCTAAAAGGTAAGACTGCATGATGAAAATAAGACTACAGCACAAAAGAATATAATGCTAGCAAATAAATAATATTTGATTTGTTTTTTTAATTATATAGTTGGGCTGTGGAGGTCTATAATATTTAAGGCTAATTACTCTAACTTACTGCTGCTGGATGATTCTGTTGGACCATTTGTACCCCAATAAATGCCTACAACTTTCCAGTCTGAAACTATTCTGAAACCATACTCTGAAAATAACTTTGATTAGTGACAACACTTTCACATGCACTAGTGCCACTAAAAAGGCCTGTCTGAAATGTCATTGACATTCTACATTCTTGACTGTTTTATGCAATAGTCATAAGCAATTCATGAAATGTGTGATACTATAATACATTATCACACAAAATAATAAAAAAAAATTGCAGCTTAAAGCAGAATGCAAGAAAAATTACACTCACCATGCAGGTGACAGTGTTTAATAATCGTTCTGTTCAGCTCATTTAGAATATGTGAAACTGTTCAAAGAATGCCTATGTAAAGCGTTTGGCCAATTCATCAAACTGCAGTTTCATCAGGAAGGGATAGCACCTTACACCTGAAGTATGGCAATGTCAGAATTGATTACATTAAGGGAAGGCTGCATATGGGCTAGGCTTGTAAGGGGTCCAGGGCCATTAGACAAGAACACACCTATGAACCTAAGTGGAAGATGGGTCCTTTAAAAGAGTTTACTTAAAAAAAACTTTCATAAGCTTTGTATTTTAGTTTTAAATTGTATGTAGGCTTTGTATTCTACTGATATGAAATATTAACTTCTGTAAGCCCCCCCCCCCCCCCGGGTCTCCGCTGAAAATGGTCCTCGGCTCAGACAGACATTCCTGGTCAACAAACATTAAAACAAAAAATAAAAATTCACTGAATGTAGTTTAGGATAAATTATGCCTTTTGGAATGGTATTTGTATAGGTTGTTTCAACAAATTGTTCAAGATCATTTTTTGGGGGGCTCCACCTTCCCATCTTGCCATTTTTAATGAAACAGCCACTAATTTCAGGTTTGGCAGGGCACTGCTGTAGAGGAAGTTATGAGAAAGGAAATGGGTAGAATAAACCCATGGAACCTGTTAAACCCCCACTACTGGAACAGTGACGGGCAGAATACACTGAATTACAATGAATGCAGAAGTATAAATACAGTAATTAAGTTGGGGACATAGGGTACCCCTATATACGGGGTACAGGAGGCTTGCCTCCTACAAGAGATGGTTTTAGATTTCTATATATTTCGTTTACATTTTCATGACCTTTTAACCTTTAATTATTTCCCCATAATTGTAGACTTTGATATTTTGCTTATTGAGATTACAAATGGAAAGACTTTTTATTGTTTTAATAATATGATAACGAGGAAGGCTTTAAGGCCCCATTAGATCAACAGCCTATTTGTATATTCAAGAAGACAGCTACTCACTAAATCCATCAAGTAGTGCTACAGTGGTCTTCATAAAATGTGCAACAATGATATATTACCTGCATGAGGGGGGGCACCTCTATAAGTGGGGGTACTGGCACTAAAGTCAAGTAGACCAAAAGAAAATCACCTTAAATGATTGGAGATATGGTGGGGCACATTTAAGTGAATTGTGCATAAGCATACAGAATTATGTTATGTTTTCAAGTGAGTAAGTAACTTAGGTTAGGGGATATCAGCAGGGTATTTACATTATGAGAATTCCAACACTCAAGCTGTACAAATATGAAATATTTTTATGCAATGGAGTAGAGTTAAGCAAACACCCTGGTAAACCATAAAACCTTTACCCACTTGAACCATGATATCTGTGCAGCACTAGGGGACCTGATGTCGAAGACAGAAGCAACAGCACATAAAATGGATGTGTTTAAGACTCAGATGTCAGTCATTAGGACGGGTTAGTACTGTTAATGCTGTGCCCAGACCACTCAGATGCACTATTTTGGAGGAATGCTCCTATTTTCAGGGCTGATGTACCCCTGCACAGAATGTCCCTATTTATGGTGGGATGTCCGTATCTTTGGGCTTTGTTTACCACTTGTCATATTTTTCTAAATGCACCTCACATGTAATTTTTGCAGCTGTCTAGTACACAGAGAACCACACTACTTGACTAAGACACTAGTGGTGACAATAATTTAAAGGAAGAGGACTTGCATCTTGCATCTCATTTTTTCTGAAGCAAAATAAATGACCTTGTGTGGTATAATTTTGCAACACAGTTTAGTAAAGCATTAAAGTATATAGATTTTACACTGTGCGTTTTATAATGTGCTTATACTTTTTCCATTACCTGTTTTTAATAATGTTTTTGAGTAGTGTCCCATATTCTTACTGGAAGAAGGAAGAGTTATGTGCTATTTTGTATTTTAATTTTACACTATTTACACATTCAGATTTTTAGCTGGACGTTCCTACTTTTCAAGGGCTGTTGTTCCTATTTTTAATGTTGGCAGGATGAGAAGTCTGGTTGTGTCCCTTAGTTAGCTGTATTTAATCTAGCATACATAGGATGCACATGATATGAAAGGCGCATTTTGAAAATGTAGTGACAATAACTGGATGAACTCAACAGTGGTACCCTTCTCACTATTCCAGGTAATACTTCTTGCAGAATGTGCACACTATATTAAAATAGGTTATAGGTTTATAGCGGACTACCAGCCTAATGACCTCAGGATTTTTTTTTTAGCCTAGTCATAATTCTCAAATGTATCTGACAAGTTCTGATACCCTGGAGTTATTTTAAGGGGTATATATAGGTTTGGACATGAGTGACTAAAGTAGTCAAGTATTTACGGGCTGCCTCTGTCTACTTAGGGTTGCCAGATTTCTTTGTGGCCAAAACCGGACTAAGGTCACGCCCCTCGCATCACCCATAACTCCACCCATTCCCACCCACTCTCCCATCAATGCCACACCCATTTTATGACATCACGGTGACATCAGCTGATGGGAACGCCCTCTTTTTCTGTTCCAGATAAGACCATTCTTATTTTGAAGACTGCAAGGTAACATTTTCTTTTGCTTCTCACTGGTATGGAGTTTATGGATGGTTGTTAATGAACAGTTACAAGAAATAAATATGGAATAGTTAGTCTCAGGCAGCACTAAAACATACACTAGAAATGCAGGTACTTTGATGTGCGGTAACTTCTGATCACTTAGTCAGAATGTTACCAAATCTGCAGTATGCAGATAAATGCTTGTTGCTGTCACAGGTATGAACATAATCCCAGAGAAGTGAAACATGAAGAGTTGAGTAGTGGGAGGCAGAGGTGGATAGAAAATTATTTTCTTTACTAAAGGTATTAAAACAGTAACACAAAGAAAAAAGCTACCAAAAAACAATAAACTTTAATCAGTAACAATGCAATAGTGCAGTGGTAATGTAAGAAGCATGCCGAGAAGTATAAGTCATGATAGTATGTAGTATCAATGATCACAATCAAGTAGATGCAGTACTAGATTTTAATCAGTAAAAGTAGTAAACTAGGTAAGAAGAGTACCTGTTCACCATCATAACATTGTACAGTATAATGTTTCAAAGGAGAAAATAAAGTATTTGAGTATGCACAATTGTTGGGCATGGGATGCGATTCGAAGGAGAGAAAGGTATGAATCAAATGAAAGCAATACAGGAAAGGAGACTGAAAAAAAATAAAATGAAAAAAATTGTGTTGGGGAACAAGAGGGAAAATTGCAGCTGACTCCTACCCAGGGTCCGGATATCCAAGCAGTACTACATAATTTGAGACATGGTTACTGGTAAGCCAGTGTGCACCCATTTGGTGACACACCTTGTAGACACAGTACCTCAGTGCCCAACAAATAGGCCCCTTACAGTGTGCCAGAGTTATTTAAACAAATCCTGCAAGATGAGCAATAGGAGATGTTGGATAGGGATAATCCAGGACAAAATACAAATTAATAAACAAATATATTATTTTATTTTAATATTAATTAATAGCATACATTTCTGATATCTAATATGAAATATTATTAAGCTCAAGAAGCCATCATGCGGAGGGAGAGGTGGGGTGGTAGACAGGGTTACTTACCACCTGTTCCACTTTGTGAGGGACAGTCCCTCTTTTGGCAGTTGTGTCCTGCAAAAATTGTAAAATGGAAAATGTCCTGAGATTTTAGGGCAAAATTATTTCCTATATTTTATGCAATAGACTAGTTGTATAAAACAGAATTCTGTATCTGAAACACTTAAATGTTATAAGAAACAGAACAAGCAACTAAAATGCTACAAGAATACGCTTTTATTTAGGCAAAAAAGTGAAGTTCTGTCCTTTGTACTGGCTGTGGGTATGTTTTGGCCTGAAAAATCTGATGTTTGTGCCACAACTGTCCCACTTTGGGCATTTGAATAGGTGGTAACTCTAGTGATGAGAGGTCAGATGCGGGGTCCCCCTCAAAATGATCTAAAATTAGGGCCCACACAGTTGGTAAGGCGGTCCTCATTCCTTCAAAAATATTGCTGCAAGTCTGGTAACAGCTAAAAGCTCAGTTCTAGCCAGTCTTAACATTTTTTTCTGTGACTCATTCAGTGATGCACAAAGGCATTCATTATTCCTCTCCCACAACCGAAAATTACAAATATAAACTGATTAAGAACAAAAAACAGCCAACATTAGAACTGATAACATATTTAGTGGTAATTTACCTTAACTAAGGGGCACTATTGCAAGCAAGCAACTGAATAGGTGGAAAAAAGTCCTTGACTATTTCTGGATTTCAGTACTTTTGAATGAGTACCATCGTCCAACTATCCGCTCAACAACAAAGTAAACGAGACACTGTACTTATATACATAGTCTTCAAACGCCGGTTTAAACTATCCAGCTATTCATTACATGACCGAGCTGTAGCCTGTCAGCCTGTCAAACACACTCCTCCTACTCCAGCATTCTGCTGCGTATTGCGGCCAGTGGACTGGTTTCTCATTAAAAGGTGCCAGGTGTGTAAAACTGTTACAGCGTGCTGCGTGAGTGACACTGACAACGGTGATGACACGTAAAACTCGTTTTAGAGGAAGTAAAGTGGTCAAGTGGAACAAAACTAAGTACACAATCATATCATGCTGAATTTGCGTTGCGCGCTACTGGTCCTACCTTAGCCAGCCTTCCTTGGACTCAACTTGACCCTTTTATGGGACCATTGAGATACCAACAGATATAATGCAAGGTCATTCTGCTGCCAGGAAGTGTGTCCTAACTCCCCACCACACCACTGTAGCTTTACCAACTCAACAATCTCTGACTTCGGAAGATACATGTGCATTTCTGCACATGGTCAACCCGCTGACCAAATGGTATATCACTTGCAGCATGAGCTTGCCAGGCTATTAAGGCCACTACTGTAGCAAGCCTAGACAGTCTCCCTCCCCACAGATGGTATCCCATCCTCCCCTGCCCAGTCCCTCCAGCAACCATGCCATTAATCACACATGGATTGTCTGAGATGCATTACGTGCTTTATTTCGCTGTTCCATTGGACCAGTATTTCCAGCGCTGTATGTTTAGTATTTTGTATATGGTCCTGTGACTTGGTGAACCATATGTGGGTCCAACCATCAAGCCATTTATCAGATCGACTGTTCAAACTGAAAAAAATCTGGTTACAACCGTGATCCCTACCTAACACAGTCTATTATGAGTAAAAAAAAAAAAAAAAACTTTTTCTGATACATCTATGACTGATGTGTAGATTGGCAGTCGTATATGACTGTGTATTGGACTTTTACACTGGCGGTGGACAGATCACTTCACACCGGAGTCCTCTCGCCACCTCTGTGTACCAACTATAAGGGCTGCCCCTAAGTTTAACCCAGATAAGAAAATAAACTTAAGTTTCTTTTTCAGTTTACCAATGCATAAATCTAGATATTCCAGAATCAGACATTTGTAAATGTGAACTCATAGAAGTTTATCAACGTTTGTAGGTTTCTTGCCAA